>NW_017802414.1:1104073-1142696 GCF_001625305.1 Branchiostoma belcheri | reverse complement strand
AGGGTTAAAAAGAAACTATGGACAATACTTGATAAATACTTGACGACAACTACTTAGTAAATAGTTCAATAGAATAATATTGTATTGACAATGTAAATATAGTGCACAACATCTGTTATGTAATAGTATATTAACCTGACATATAAATGTAATTGTAGTAAACGCACGACGACCAGGCCGGATATTCTAACTTGTTAACGTTTGGCCACAACATCTGTCATGTAGTAGTACCGGTAGTAACGTTATGTCTATCTGAATTGCAACTGACACTGTTAACTGTTCCGAATTGTTTATGTTATTGTTGTGAGGGCTAGCCCTTTATAATAGCCTCCGGCTAGTTGGGCAGTCCTGGCTGCATACATATGTGTTATCAGCCTAATAAATCAAATCAAATCAAACTATACTATTCTGTATTTTACAGAACACATAAAAACATGCAGTATTGACAAAATTTTAATGTACGGCAAGGATTATGTCGGCAAGGATTATGTCTCGGTTGCGTGTTAATCTCACCTATCGCCTTGTTGATGATGGCGTCCTTGTCCTGCGGCGAAGTAAGCACCGTAGTGTGGTGAGCTGGTCCCGCAGGCCGATGTTGAAGGTGTAGTTTTTCTTGTTCCCTTCTCGGGCCCATGCAGGTGCGCTCCTTCGTGCTGGGTGTCTGTCGGCAAGCCCGCACCTCCGACTGCAACGCCTCCAGTCTCTGGTCCACGGCGGCCTGTTTTTGCTCCATCCAAAACAGAACCGCCATGATGGAGTCTGTGTTCTCTGGCGGGGTGGATAGTCGGGAGGGGCCGGCCTGGGCTGGTTGAGCCGGTGGGGTCCTAAAGAAGCGACCGTCGAGGGTCGTACTAGCCGTCAGGCCGGCGGGATGAGGGGTAAAGCGTCAGGGTCGGTACCCATGCCAGTTGAAAGCGTGGAAGAAGACGGGCGTGGGGCGGACGGCGTGTCATCGACTGGCGGCGTCTGTGTGGCCGAAGCCCGGGAGGAGCGCCTACGGGTTTTAGGCAAGGCGGCGGTCAGCGTAAGAAGCCTCACCAGAGATATAGACTCGAGCTTAACACAAGGGACAAAGTCCACGGAGCGAAGTACACACTCAACCGCTCACTATGAAGTGGCGACGACGAATGAGGATGAGTTGGAGGGTAGGTAGGGGGTAGGAAGTGAGGACCAATAGGAGAGGGTTACGGATGGGGGAACATCCGCCCAATTTGTGAGCCGACATGTAACGTGATAACCTGACTTCTATAGACTGAAGAATGTAACCTGTAGTAGAAGAATGTAGACTGTAGTAGTGAAACATGTTTATTGTTACAAGTTTGGGCGTTAGTAATACTCTAAATAGATCTTCATACACATGAACTCTGATACACGTGTACAGTTGGGTTTTATTGAGATACAAAATCAACTTCCATACATATTGATTTCAATTGAACTGGTACTTATTAAAGACGTACATACAGTTATATAAAATGGATGCAAAAACAGTTCAGTAAATATAGCAGAAAACATTTGACAAATACTGAAATAGAGTGCCAGCTTGGCAAAATGAACATACTGTTTACATAAAAACAGCAAAAAAAAATTTGTCGTAGTCAATATCCTCCCCCCCCCAGTATTGTCCAGTATTGTGCAGCCATCAGCTATATCCAGGTTGACGTCACTTTAGCCTTCTATTTGCGTCCGATGCAGTCTCATACCGGAGTTATTGGTGCCTCTATCGCTGCCACAGGTGCGTTGAAGTAGAAAAAGCCCTGGAGGAGAAAATTATATCACCGTTATTATGACGTCCATGTCAACAATGTTAATCAGAATGGCCGAATTTCATTCTGATGAGTCATTGTCCATCACAAATATCACAAATATCAATGGAGAGAGGAAATGCTTTTTCGGCAACTTTAAAGTAGTTCAGTGGTATCTTGGCCTTCCACTGACAAAATAAGCTAGAAACTGGACCAAAAATTGTGTCAATTAATAACAATGTGTAACCCAATACAAGCTCACGAGTTCATAGTGACCTATAGCATGGTACTGCCTAGGACTAAACACATTAACATTAATCTCACGTTGGGATCCGCCTCCAGTAGTTTCCTGACAGTTGTGGCGTCCGGCCTGGTCTTCTCGTTAAATTTCCAGCACTTCAGCATCAGCTGGTATCTGGGAGTGAATAGAATCATTATTCATCCAGCCTTTATGAAGTGTTACTTTTCAACCAAAATATGATGTCAGAATTGGGTCAAAGGTCCCCATAAGTCGATACCGCCCGCCGTCTTGTGCTGGACTTGTATTTGACAAAACTTACCCTAACTTAAATGATTTTAGCGTTGTGTGGATGTATTTTTTTCTCAAGAAACATCCCAGGCTTACCTTTCTTCTGTACACAGTTGAGGCATGGGGAGTCTGAAGTGGTTTTGCAGCGCATCATATATTCTGTCTGCCCCCTCCATCCCAGGGTACGGCGTGCGGCCCAGCTGCGCCACTTCCCACAACAGAACCCCGAAGGACCAGCTGGAAGTGAATATTTCACAGTGTTCAAGATGGGAAAGATTTCACAGTACTGTAGTTATTAAATCGAGAGGACTATGAACGTTTGTTTCCACTAAAATGTTAGTGTCTTCTTGGCAAGGTTGAAAACTCACACGTCACTCTTGTGTGTGAACCTAGCCTCGTTCTTCAGGCCCTCCGGCGCCATCCACTTCAGCGGCAACAGGTCGTTGCCCTTGAGGAACAAGAAAGAACAGCTGCTTCAAGTTCTATGCAAAGCCGGCTGTGAAAAGACTACGGGATCTGTAGATGACTAGAATCCTCTTCTATTTTAAACTTATTTTACTTTTTCTTACTCAATAATACTGCGCCAGCTCCCTATGTAAGATCGTGCTATTAGTCCGACCTACCCTGTCCTGCCGATGGTACCCCACAGCGTACATGTCCCGGGACCTACCCTGTCCTGCCGATGGTACCCCACAGCGTACATGTCCCGGGACCTACCCTGTCCTGCCGATGGTACCAAACAGCGTACTTGTCCTGGGACCTACCCCGTCCTGCCGATGGTACCCCATAGCGTACATGTCCCGGGCCAGCCCGAAGTCCGCGATCTTGGCGGTTCCCTTCCAGGATCAGGATGTTCCGGGCCGCGATGTCTCGGTGGACCAGCTGGACACAAGCAAAGATGAGCAATTCAGTTACCAAATATGTTTTTTTAATCAGCTTTTAGCTTTGATTACCTTAAAACACAATAGAAAACTTTCATCTGCTGTAGAAAATTGCAAGCCTGTAAGTCTAAACGATCCCCTAATAGGTAACGGTTAAGCCAGGAATGGGATATCTAAGTAAGAGAAGGCATTCCAGGGAGGTAGTGGAGTCTGTCACATGGTTCCTGAAGCTAAGACGTGGAATAAAAAGCTCACAACTTGCACTGAATCTCCCGTTTTTTTTCAATTAGAAAAAATTCCAACAAACACATCTAATCTCAAAAAGGAAATCCCTTGATTTCCGTGGTGGTAAACATCACTTCAAATATTACTTCATGTCTTGGGCGCGGAATTGGAAGGGAAAGATCGAGGGACAGTTGATTTCCTTACCCTCATGGTCGCCAGGTGCTCCAGTCCGCAGCAGACCTCCACCATCATGTTCTCGAAGATGTGCCGTTTGTTGACCAGAACGGTCCTGTTGAGTTTGGACTCCGCACGTAACGTCCACAGCAGGTGAAGGAGACTCCCGTGTTCGGCATATTCAAGCACTAGTTGAAGCGGGCCTGGAAAAAATATTTCAATATGGACTATGGAATCTTCTTCCTCACTGCCACAACAGCCTTACCTGAACATCTACATGAAGTGATGACTTGATTTTCGGGGCAAAAGTTAATTTCAAAAGGAAATAAACCAACCGACAAACATCGATATCCATGAGCCACAAAGATTCTGAACTAACCGTCTCTAAAACAGATGCCTTTCAGCCGGATGATGTTGTCATGGTTACCGCACAACAACATGATGCAGGTTTCCCGCAGAAGGGCCTGTCTGGCCGGGGAGTCATCATCGTCTGGACAAACATTTACATAGTCAGGTTTTACATCATATAGTCATGTACGCGTATTCTTTATTAAGCCACACCGACTTAATTTTATGGATGACATCCTCTGAAAACTCCCACGCGCGGGCGAATAGAAAAAAATTCCGGCCAAAAATAAAAATGCTACTAAACGACGGGAATACAAGGCTGGTATTGTGAATTCGCGGCAGTATACATAGCAACGTATACGACAAGCCGACACAAGCTGGCTTTTTGCGGAATTTATGAATCGGCACTGTACGTATATACTGAGTTCTTGAGTCGTGGAGCTCCGGTAGCCTGGGTGCCTGGCTCCGTATTGTCGATAACTACTATGGACTACTCAGACCTAGAGCCAGGCCAGAGCCTCGGTGGACGTGATCTTTTTTTTTTTAGAACAAGCGAAAATCAATGCGCGCGCGGATGCCATCCATAGAATTAAGTCAGTGTGACCTTATACAATACAAAGTATGATCACACTAGCTAGATAAGGAGTAAAAATTCAAACAAAAATTTACCTTTGAGTTTCTTGACAGCCACTACCGCATCGTCATCCTCCAGTTGTGTCAACGTTGCCTTGACGACATGTCCAAAAGCGCCCTCTCCCAGGAGCTGTCCGCCCTGCAGCCTGCTCCTGTCGATCTCCCTTTCCTTCAGCAGCTCCATGTCGATACTGCCTGACGAGGAGCCTGCTGCAGGCGGCATCAGGGCCTGGGGAGAAGGTGGGGGTTCAGTCAGGGATATTCAGTTCTGGCTTCTAGCAAGAATTATAGCAGCTTCATATATTTCACTATCCAGATAGTCTCCATCAGAATAGCAATGCATGTTCAAAAACAGTAAAAATTCAGCCATATAGCTAGATGGCGAGGGGTGTTCGGCTCCCGAAGAATTCATTTGTCCGAGAGAGAAATGAAAAACCTAACGGCCTCTAATTTTGCCGAAGTGTACTGCCCTAACCTGTTAAAAAGTCCATATTGGAGCTAATTACGTACCTTGAGGTCCTGTTCGAGCTGGAAGACCTCCGGATCGTCGATGTTTCCGACCCGCAGCCTGTTGTTGTGCCTGTAGAGCAGGAAGATGGCGCCGAGTAGGAGGAGAATCAGCGCGCCTGCCGACAGACTGGTGGCCAGGAGGACGGCCTGGGAGCCTGGAGGGTCTAAAACATGTACATGTAGATATCTTTAATTTTCAGCTGAAGTACGTAATAGGTATTTGTATTGGTAAAGGGGTCGGATGTCAATCTATCTGTCTAACAGATGTTTACATTTTCGTCAGGAAAGTAGTGTACAAAATGACTCACTTGGACACCCGTCACCATAACAGACACAGCCCTGGAGCCGTTCACAGGTCTCCTGTTGTGTACAGTTGCAGACTCGGTCACACAGCGGGCCCCAGTAATTCTCTTCACACACTGGAATGTGTTAACATAATATCCTATCATTGCCATATTTTATATGTATATGTATATAGTGAATGTGTAAGTGTGTGCGTGCCCAACTCAGGCCTAAGGCCACGTATTGGACTCTTGTTCCCCTTTTTCTTAATATTCATTGTACAAAATTAGCGGTAAGTTGATTGAAGCATAAAACCAGTACCAAGAAAAGTCCATACCTATCTGTATGTCCACCATGTCTCTGTACGTGTCTCCTGTGGTAAGACCCTCACAGGTCACGTGACCCTCGTGCTCAGGTGCCAGGGAGTTGATGTACAGAACAGAAGAGCTGTGGAGGGAGGAGAAAAGTTGAGCTTCTGAAGTTTATAGAAAGTAATGTGTGTGGCTGGCAAACCAATCAATAAAGACGCCTGGATGTCTAACCTTCATCCATAAATCAATAAAGGTCTCAGAGTAAACTTATTTCTTTTTTGTGCACTATTTTTGATTATTAAGAGGAACAAATTCAACATTTTTTACACATTCATTATGTCAGTCAGGTAACGTTACGAATACGTGACGTAAGTAATACATCAACGGTGTCGGAGTGACAAGGGCGATCGAACACAGTCCAATTCCTGTACATGTTATAGCCAGCGCCAACAGTATACTAGTATACTAGTTTTCTATCACATTACGTAATAAGATTGTGATAAGGACAATTTCAAGAGAGAAACCTTCTAAATTTGCTAACTTTTTGCTGTTTGAAACATTAAGCTGGTCAACAGAAATGCCACTCTCAAAGAACCACTTGATGTCAGTGACGTCAAGCTTGTAAGCCGTGCATGTAAGCTGCAGTTCCTGTCCGATCCGCAAGTCTTTTAGCTCTCTGGCCGAAGGACAGATGTGCATTTCTGGGTGATCTTGTGGATGACAAAACGTTTAAATTACGTTAGGACAAGACAGATTCATATCGTTACAGTTAGACTAATACATAACATATAATATAATACCAAAATAATATAATATAATATAATACATAATGTATAATACAAAACTCGGGAAATCGTTACATGTCAGTGAACTGTGTAATTCATTTGCCACCTTAGATAAATGTTGCGATTTTTACCGAGCTTCTTGAGTAGTGCCCACCTGTGATGCAGTTCTTCCCCGTCCAGCCAGGGGCGCACCTGCACGCACCGTTGAAGCTGTGACATGCTGCTCCGTTATAACACTGGCAGCGCTCCGCACAGAACCGCCCGAACCGCCCGATGGGACATGCTAAAAACAGCAGGGATCGCTTGGATGTATTTTTATCTTTCTTTCTATACAGATATCACGTTTCTAGTATTCCAGACTTTATTTATAGTCAAAATGGATACATGCAGTTCAACTTTGAGCCGCTAGGAAGACTCTTACCTGTCACTAGGATTTTGGTCGTCAGCGTTCCAAGTCCTATTTTACACCTCACGGTTATCTCCTCTCTAACCTGCAGCTATTAACAACGTTTTTGAGAGCATTTTAAAAACACACAACAAAATGTTTGTCCATGTGTGTATGTATGTATGTATGTATGTATGCGTGTGTGTCTTGTTGCTGCAACCGTCAATGTGTGTGCTTGGTGTTTTGTCATCCAAATATTCAAGGAAGCATTTCTCATACCCAAGCAGATCCTAAGGTGGCAAAAGATCTAGTCAGCATCAAATGAAGGCAGTATCCATTCGCCAGAGAGGGTCCAATACACCACTCAATGAATACTAACTGGCCAATTTGATACTGTCTCTTGCCACCCTAGAATCTGCTTGTATATTACGTTTCTTACACCCCCCGTGGTAATAGTACCCTATCCTAACTGAACTCCGGGCAAAGCTCCGGTAGAAGGGTAAGGTATGGACAGAAAGTCCTGAGCAAACGCCCACATAGACGTTGGAAAAGAGTGTGGGTGGGCGGGCTACTTTCAAATTCCCTTCTCCCACTAAGACGCCGTCAGCACACCCCCCACCCCTCCCCCTCCTGTAGTCCGTCACACTCGTCCGCTCGTTTCTCCTTTGTCCTGGCCGGTCTCCTGGGATCCGAATGGGAAATCTCTTGTTCTAAGCTGTATTTAAGCACGCTGGTGCCAGGTGAGGGTACCCAGGTGTGTTTGAGGTCACGTGGACTGCTCCTAACCAGCTTACGCTAATGGCGAATGCGTGCCCAGGTCAGGAGCGTCCCCTTGACTCAATCAGAATATTATAAGTAAACCATACGAAAAAAATAAAGTAGCCTAACTTCAAAAATGCCATTTGGTAACTAATGTATTCTATTTATGTCTGTAGCACAAAAAAATTCCTTACCTTAGCACCAGAAATGTTGTATATTATGACTCCTTCAGTTCCTTTCCAATTCAGTAAGTCATAACTTCTAACCGGGACCCATGGCCAGTTCCATGGACTCCAGTTGCTGCAAAGGTACACACAGAACATATATATATATATAGATAGATAGATAGATAGATATCAGATGGTTCAGAACAAAAGGGGGAATGTGACATTGGTTTTTAAGTCCGGAACTTGTTACAGACTTTCAGTTTTTTAGACTTGAACCTAAACATTTTACAAGTCTGGTACTACTTCGCACACACACACACACACACACACACACACACACACAGAGAGACACACACACACACACACAAACACACAAACATACATACATACATACACACGTACACAAACACACACATAAACACTCGTACACAAACACACACACACACACACGTGTACACACAAGCACGAAGTAATAAATGAGGGCCTAACCTGTCGTATTCAGCCGGCACAGTCAGCAGAACAGACGCAGGAGAGCCGTCGGATTCGTAGGTACAGGAATATTCGAAGTCTGAAGCCAGGATAGAATCCGTGAGGATAAATTCGTGGATGACGACGTACAGCTGGAGGGAATCTGCGTGGTGAGACATGGACAACATAACGACTTAGGTATGGCAGACTTCACTACTCAGACAATAATTTGATACCATGGATGGAAATAACATCAGTGACGATTTAACTCTCCATAACGCGCGCGCGCGCGTGCGCACATTCACACACACACACACACACACATACTTACACACACACACACACACACACACACACACACACACACACTACACACACACACAAACACACACGCACTCACAAACGCACTAACACACACACACACACACTCTCACACACACTCGCTCTCTCACACACATACACTCACAAACACACACACACACAAACACATATACACACACATACTTACACACACACAAACAAACACACTCACATACGCACTTACACACACACACACGCACTCACACACACACTCTCCCTCTCTCACACATACTCACAAACACACACACACACACACACACACACACACACACACACACATACATACACACGTACACAAACACACACATAAACACTCGTACACAAACACACACACGTACACACACACACACACACACACACACACACACGCGTGTACACACAAGCACGAAGTAATAAATGAGGGCCTGACCTGTCGTATTCAGCCGGCACAGTCAGCAGAACAGACGCAGGAGAGCCGTCGGATTCGTAGGTACAGGAATATTCGAAGTCTGAAGCCAGGATAGAATCCGTGAGGATAAATTCGTGGATGACGACGTACAGCTGGAGGGAATCTGCGTGGTGAGACATGGACAACATAACGACCTAGGCATGGCAGACTTCACTACTCAGACAATAATTTGATACCATGGATGGAAATAACATCAGTGACGATTTAACTCTCCATAACGCGCGCGCGCGTGCGCACATTCACACACACACACACACACACACACACACACACACACACATACTTGCACACACACACACACACACACACACACACATACTTACACACACACACACTTACCACCGGTCTTGTTGTATGTTGTGTAGCCGTAAGGGTAGTAAAACGGATCTGCTTCAAAACTGTATTCCAGCTCAACTTGCACAAAATCCTGAAAAACGTTATGACAAGTGATTGTTACCAAAGTTGAACACTTTTTCAACACATTAGTTACACGCATCGAACCTTTGACTAGTTCTAATGAGCTACAATAACTTTGGCCTTGAGATTGTCTTTTTTATTTATTCTATCCACTAGATGTGTTCAATTACCTCAGCTGTGTTGTAGTTAAAAACCGGTGCCATTTGTGGGACGAACGTTTCCTCGTTGAACTCTGGAACATTGTCTGCAGAGAAGGGACACAGACGGACATTATTATTGACGATTCAAATTTTATATTCAAGAATATTCCAGTGAATCAATTATTTAAAGAACAGTCCTAAGGACAAAGATGTACTCACTGTTGTCTCTTGTGGTGAATGTAAGGTTGAACTCGGATCGGTGCTGAGACAGAGGGTTGCGGCTGTAGACGACGTACATCTGATGGCCGGTACTGGCCGTGGACAGGTCTAACAAACGTCTGACGTCTTCAAAACCCGTCGCTGCTGCAATATTAATGTTAGAATCGGTATCTAAAATGTTCATACGCACCTCAAACCATGAAATACTGTATTACGGGTTCACCACAAAGTTGTAAAAACCATATTGCTTTTTCTCATGATTCTTCTTCTCCTCCTTCTCCTTCTCCTTCTCCTGCCATTTCTTAAAATAGATTCAGCTTCTTCAGTTTGGGGCCTAAGGATATGAAATTTGGTATGGAGATACAGTGTGCAAAGACCCCTAGGTGTTTTTTTAAATTTTGTTATACAAGCTTTTAGAATGGTTTTATTTGAGCTTTTTGGCTGTGTTATAGCAAATGTATTACTGTGTTAGTGTGCGGTGTTTACCACGTTTGGGCATGAGTCATCACAATGGAATGCAGGGCATCAACCAATAGGCATGCAGCTTTCCTCTATTCTTCTTGCTGATTGGCTGTTGGGATTTACTGGCTTAACTTCATTAACACCTGCACAGAGCCATGCCATACTGACAGTATGTCTGTATTCAAGTGTTTTGGTAGGTATTTCAAGCTTTCCTGCTCTAGCATTGGAATGCGGGGCATGAACGCTTTTTGTCTTCGTCAGAAGGACTATGAAATTGTCTCGCCGGAGTGTGGGGAACTGCGGATTTTGCGATATAACTCTGGAAGGCATGATTCGACGTCCATAATTTTTGGCAGGCAGATTACCGCTGTTGAGGCCGAAGTCAAGTACAAGTTTCGGCTTCGTGGGGGGTCCGTGCGTCACGTTAGTGCACCTTTTGTGTTTGTGGCTTGTTAGCAAGATAACTCAAGTATTTGTAAAATGTTGATTATAATTCTTGGTGCGGTGCTTACTATTGTCGGGACCAAGGTTAAGTTCGTTACTGAGCTTCGTGGGGGGTTTCGTTGTGACTACAGGGGGCATTTTGTTAATTTTTCTTGTGAGCAGGATAACTTTTGTATGTGTGGATGGAAGTTAATGAAATTTGATAGGCATGTTACTGTGGTGATCTCCAAGATTGAGTTCAAAGATGAGAGTCGTGGAGGTCGTTATGTCCCCGTAATAGGACCTTTTGTGTTTAGAAATCCCCACCTACATCTGCTTGGAGACAGCCGACAGCTGGATATAGCGGGGGAACCCCATAATGGGATGGGATCAAATGACGTTACATTGAGGGATTGTACTATAACTTCAGCCGGGGGAGGATAGGTTGGACATATATCAGGTTATTTTCTACGGCCACACCAAGTAATTGCTATGGATGACGTCCACTGGAGACCTTAAATCTAATTGCCTTAAATTTAAGGCAAGCGCGCAATAAAAACACGAAGGGCCGAAAAACGAGATGCCTAGATTTGGAATATACTAACTGTAGAAGTACAAATGTTAGGACACAAGGAACACAAGAAACAAGTCTTCTATTTGTCATAAAGACAAATTAACAAAACAGCAGCCAGTAGTCACCCTGTTCTGATTCTTTCCTTTATAGCATCTTCTCTTATTATATTTTGCGGCGCTGTCGTGACACTTTCAACACAGTAAGAATTTCTTGAACGTTTTTTTCCAGTAACAGTCCAAACTCAAATAACATAGCGGGGGGGGGGGGCTAACACGGGTGACGACGCATCTGTATAATCTGCGGCAAACTGTTTCAGGGTGTTCTGTACCATAAAAATAGTACAGAGATTCTTTAGTTCTTTAGACCAAATTGATTATTAAAAAGAGTGAAGAATACGCATGTTAATTTCTCTAGAACGATGTACCTCTGACGAAGACATGAGATCTCCGACCCCTAGTTTTATCTTGAAAAGCAACAGTTTTCATTATGCAATTGAAAATCCTAACCAATAATAGTAGGGAATAGCTATCCAACTGTTGTAATCTTAGTTGTATGTTGCTTCATACTATAGTTGCCTTCGACTGAAGGCTATGCCTTCGGAGAAGGTTATGAAATCGGGTTTGCACTGTTTGGCAGATTAGGCACGATAACTCTTGAAGGCAAGGTCCGAGGTTCACGATTTTTGGCAGGCAGGTTGATTTAGGGGTGGCCATTGTCAAGGCTAAAAATGGGCTTCGTGGGGGGTTCCTAAGTCACTGTAGTTGACCTTGGTTTTTGGTGTTTTTTCCTTGTCATCAAGATATCTCGAGAATCCTTAAATGGATGTTCATTATTTTTAGTGGGCAAGTTACCGTTGAAAATGCCGAGGTCAAGTTCAAAGATGGGCCCCTGGGGGTTTCTATGTCACTGCAGTTGACCTTTGTTTCTTGTGTTTTTTCTTGTACATCAAGATAACTCGAGAATCTTTAAATGGATGTTCATGTTTTTAGTTGGCAAGTTACCATTGACAATACCAAGGTCAAGTTCGGATATGGGCTTCGTGGGGGGTCCCCACGTCATTGAATTAGAAAGTACTGCAGCGAAACTTCTGGTTTTTAAATCTCGTGATATGGACGTGCTAGGGTCATGATTTTTAGATGGTAGGTAGCTCTCGTGCTCAGAAAGAAGTGCCGTAAGTTTGGGCCCCGTAGCAGCTTATTTGGGAAATGCAGAGGCATTTGTTTGAAAATGCTTGAAGTAGGATAGCTCAAGAACCGGTTGACGGATTGTTGTTATTTTTGGTATCTCGGTAGCTTAAGTGATGCTTGACCTAATTAGATGACAATTATGCAAATCACAATCTAATTTACATAATTAATGACAAAAGTCTATAAATCTGCTGCGTTCCATGATAGAACAATTGAAATGGTGGCATATTTAAACAAGAGGAAGAGGAACATTGACAGATATTAATTATGTAAATTGTGACCCAATTTGATTAATTAATAAGAGAAATCTATATGTCTTTCATACTGCACTAGACCTTTTTGGTTTCCACCCTCTGTGGATTACATTGCTTTATGCCCACAAGGATAGCTGGAAAAAACTTTCCTGTTTGTTGAAACAACAGAATCCTTGCGAAATTGGCGAAAGTGGCGCTTAATGCTGCATTAATACTGAAAGTTTTAATACTGGGTTAATGCTGGGTTAACGACTCGGCCAGCCTTCAAACACACATAGATACATCATTCATAATGTACAATGTAGAAAAGGCAATCTTTCTTTTTATTAATATTTGTTACATGTACTGGAGCAACTGCATAACTCTTGTAAAATTTGTAAACCCTGACACAAGACTGCACAAATGTACACGCTAATGTTGTAGGGAATACAGGAAACCTATTCATATCTAGGTTAAAACAACAAGTTACAGACAGGAAGCTGTCAACATTGGTTTTAGTTGAAAAAACGTTTTCTTTGAAATTGTTTGTTGAAAAAACATTAGTGGCCCAGTGCCCCAGCAGAGCGTGCTTTATTTGACAGGTCTGTGGCCCCCAGTGTGAACATCTGGAATTAGCCTGGTTGCCAGACCCATAGCACACTGGACACAAAGTATCTCAGTTTGGCACCCAGGTAAATCTGGAATATGGATAATGTGAATAGGTTTCCCGTAATACCTACAACATTAGCATGTACATTTGTGCAGTCTTGTGTAGTACATTTGTGCATATCGTATCGTAATGCAACAGGAGTTAAAGATTTAAACCCGATATAAGGTCACAAACTTTGTTTTAATCGATAACATAGTTGGTATACTGTACACAATGGCCAGGTCACTAGAAGGAAGTGGTCTGAACGCATTGAGCAGTATCTAATCTTTATAAGCTTTGTGGCTTTAGCGAGGAGCACGGCGGTATTCTATGAATGACTTTGAGTTTGATGCCTGTAATCTTCTTCATAATGGGTCGTGTGGAGAGGGAATAGAGAAGCCTTGCCATTGAAAGGATAGATTTTCACGACCATATTATGGTCCGATGGGCCCCACAAGAAAACTAACATAGCCAAACTGCGTCGCCAACCTGAGAAATAACCAGTAAATAACTACTAGTTCAAAAATTGAAGATTGTTAAATTGCAACTAGGATACATATTTTATTTGAATTCTATCCAGGATAAATTGCATTGACAGGATAGACTGGGACGGTTAGGTAGATCACCCGAGGCTGACCTCAGCCCTGCCAGTCGTACCTCTGGGAACGTCCCCGGAGGACCTGGGCTAGTCTATACCACTATCCGGGCTGGAATAGAAAGTCGGGACTGTTTCCTGCTAAAAGTTTGATACGACGGCCCCTCTGACAAGTAAGGCATATATGATAAATGAGTTTCTCTTTGTGGAGGAAGATTAACTTTCTACCAGGCACCATGGATCACTGGAAAAATAGTAGAAAACGGCCAAAATAAAGGGAATAGTATGCCGCTAAAGGGTCAGATAGCCCGCTAGAGAGATACAACTCACCGGGAGGAACCCATTTATCTTACATACCACATACCATCACAACAATTGGCCAGTTTGTGTGATTTTGTAACTTGCAATTGTCTTCAATGTATTGGACATCGCACGCTTCAACAACACTGGCTGCATAGAAGAATAATTTAGTTGAAGGAGTTTTTGCCGTTTTGAAGTTTGGATCACCGCGTATCGGAGGGAAGAAAACAACCTTTCGCGGCCAGACTCCCCAGGCCAATTCTCCTCTTCTTTTTGCCGAATTCTACGATCCGTATTTCCGTAGAAAGACATGGTACAGGCTTGGTGAATAGTCTGTTGCTTCGTTCACTACGATAATCATCTTCACAAAAAACCTACACTATACACACACACAACACCCACCAAAACAATATCACACTGTCGAAGGCATGAGACCTCCGAACTCTAGTTGTATCAATGTAAATCATTGTTTTCCCTTGTGTTTCTCATTCTTTCCCTGCCATGTCGTAAACTGTGGTAAAGCCATCGCTGTATTTGCTCCAAAGCAAATGTCGGCCTGTCTAGTTGTAATAGCTATTAGGCCACAGCAAGTAAATTTTATGGATGACATCCTCCCCAGACTCCAAATCTAATGCGAGCGGGCGAAAAAAAAAACAAGACGGGCCGAAAAAAACAAGGTTCCTACATTTTAAAATTTTTACTCTATCAGTGTACAAATGGTTTTGATTCAGTGGAAACATCACATATACACAGTCAGCATCACTATCACTGCATCAAAGTAAGAAACAAACATTAAATCAGAGTCTTTTCTTGTCTTCTTTCTTTATAGTTATCTGCCATCCACCTTTCAGCATGGCAACAAACATCTTTGCCCATCTCCGGCATGTTGACCACTGTCAGAGGGCAACAAAATTTCTTGTTTTTTTTTTCCAAAATCAGGCAAAAATTAATGCGCGCGCGGATGTCATCCATAAAATTTACTTGCTGTGGCCTTACCTAATAGATGGATGCATGTAGATAGATAGGTGCGTACTTTTGTCTAAAAGAACCAAATTTGGCACACATATAATTAAATGTATTCTAAGCAAATCTTGATATGGAGGCATTTCACAATCTGACCAAAGCAATTTTCTGGCGTATTTTTGTACTTTTGACTAAAATGAAATTTCTTCCCTCTGTATCATGACAGTTGAAATAGTGATGACGAAATTTAGCTATTACAATACAACACTGCGTACAAAGTGCTGACTACTCTATTGTTCTTTCTTTAAAATTTTTTTTGGGGGGAAGGGGGGGCTTATACAACACTGCGTACAACGTGCTGACTATTCTATTGTTCTTTCTTAAAAATAATTTTTGGGGAGGGGGCTTATACAACACTGCGTACAACGTGCTGACTACTCTATTGTTCTTTCTTAAAAATTAATTTTGGGGAGGGGGGCTCATTTTTACGAAAACATTATGAAACTCACGAGTCTGGTCCCCACAGAACGTGTCGATAGTTCTGCTGCCCGGAGAGTTTCCGTCGTGAAACGTCAGAACGTCGGCGGTGCAGTTTTCCGAACCGCGCCGGTAACCGGAGGAGTCAAAATTAATCTGGAATAGACCATGATATTCCGATTATGGTTAGACATCTATGGAATAAACGTCATGAAAATAATGACAATGGCACAAGCAACTGCATTGGCACCCACTATCTTTCATCCTCGGTCACTGACGAAAGAAGGTGACTGCTGTCTGAAACTCACTCATTCACTAATTCATTCACTCACTCAGTCACTCACACTCACTCACTCGCTCTTTCACTCACTCACTCACCCACCCACCCACTCACTCACTCACTCACTCACTCACTCACTCTCTCTCTCTCTCTCTCTCTCTCACTCTCTCCAATAGCTGAAACGCCTGGCTCTTTATCTATCCAGTCGATTGGTTTATTTTTAGTAGAAAATGATATTATTTACATTTATGTTACACTTATTGGGTAACATTCTGAATTGAATATTCATAAATCCTATTTTGAAAGATAACCTGATACATACAGGTGATAACACAAAACCCAGTAGCATGTAATTCAAAAGGCTGTATCAGACGCTTACCAAGATTATCTTCAATGGAGAAGTCAAGATGTTCCACTCACAGCGGTTTGACGTCACATCCGTTATGCTCCATATTTGGCCCCGCAGTCCAAGTGTCGAATGTGTACATGCTGTCAGGCCATATACAATTGATTATATTATGCAAAATACCATTTCGACTGTCTAAGAAGAAGGCAAACCACAAAGCAAAATCATAATAGATTTTAGATCAACTTATACTTCTACTCTTAATTTACCTTACTTTTATTTGTGCAATATAATATGTCAGTGAGAAAAATGTAAATTGACTGCAATTCAGTGGCGGCAAAAGTTGTCCACTGCGAAAGTTCAATAAAGATCTTAAAACAATTTGTATCTTCTAAACATTAATTTTAAAAAATAATGTGTATCTTCTTATAAACATCGGACATAGATTTGCACCAAAGACCATCATCATCAGTCATTCTTACTCACCGCTCTTTGCCGGACGGAAGTTGGTCAGGCAGAGCAGGAGAAACTGAACAGGGAAGGTCAAGTTCACGTTCATCTTCAGAACAGCTGATGCAGGTGGCCAGAAGCTAAACCTGGAATTGGGCGTGCAAAGTTTAAGTAGGACAAGTCGCTCCTCACTGTACTTACTTATTTTATTTTATTTTATTTTATTTTATTTTATTTTATTTTATTTTATTTTATTTTATTTTATTTTATTTTATTTTATTTTATTTTATTTTATTTTATTTTATTTTATTTTATTTTATTTTATTTTATTTTATTTTATTTTATTTTATTTTATTTCATTTTATTTTATTTTATTTGCACTGTTAATTGTTTCATTAATTGTTATTGTATCATTTTGCGGAGTAGATCTCCCTGGCACTTGATTTTTGGCACTCCCAAACCCCGAGAACAGACAACACTTCTGCATAACAGGAGCTTTCTGACTTAGCATAATCTTGTCTTGACATGTCTGACTTTTGTTCTCGTTTAAACATCCAAAAAATTGTCTTCATTTTATTTGCATATCAAGAATAGTTTGTGCTAAGCCTTATAAACCTGCATTTCTCCTCTGGTACTTCAGTCACTGACGAAAGCTAGTGGATACTAGCTGAAACGTCTGACGTTTCCAAAATCATATCCAGTTGCTTGAGTAACTGCTTTTTGGCGTATCATTTTGCCTATGTTTGAATTATTTTCTTGACAATTCCTTATGTATGTACGTATTATTTCATATCAATTTATGGATACTACTTTTTCATTATTGGTATATTATCATTTTGCTCATGTTAGAATTATTTTGCTAACGATTCCTTACGTAAGTATGTATATGTATATATTATTTGATTTCAATTTTGTTTAGTTTTGGTTAGTATGGAGGAGGAGGGCTTAGCATATGCTGAGTAAGCTTTTTCCCCCTCCTGCACTTGTTTTATCTATTATTATTGTATTATATAAAATTTCTGTTGTGCAAACAAACAAACTGTGGCTATACAGATACAAAAGCTGGTGTGTTACGCCGAAGGGCGGTTATACCGGTTATACAGATACAGAAGCTGGTGTGTTACGCCGAAGGGCGGTTATACCGGCTATACAGATACAGAAGCTGGTGTGTTACGCCGAAGGGCGGTTATACCGGCTATACAGATACAGAAGCTGGTGTGTTACGCTGAAGGGCGGTTATACCGGCTATACAGATACAGAAGCTGGAGTGTTACGCCGAAGGGCGGTTATTTACCGACTATACAGATACAGAAGCTGGAGTGTTACGCCGAAGGGTGGTTATACCGGCTATACAGATACAGAAGCTGGTGTGTTACGCCGAAGGGCGGTTATACCGGCTATACAGATACAGAAGCTGGTGTGTTACGCCGAAGGGTGGTTATACCGGCTATGTAGATACAGAAGCTGGTGTGTTACGCTGAAGGGCGGTTATACTGGCTATACAGATACAGAAGCTGGTGTGTTACGCTGAAGGGCGGTTATACCGGCTATACAGATACAGAAGCTGATGTGTTACGCCGAAGGGTGGTTATACTGGCTATACAGATACAGAAGCTGATGTGTTACGCCCAAGGGACGTCATACGGGCTACACAAGTACAAAACACATGGATATACAGATATAGATGCAGAAGCTACTAAGCATGGGGAGTCAAACTTCCCCGGCCTTATTTTTAGCCCACTGAGTCCCAGGTAGCCGCCAGGGGAACCCCCTTACGTACACCGCCGGGTGTGGGTCATTAGCGCTGTGTTGTTTTAAGCCGGGCGGACAAAGCCAGACTGAAGCTTTGTTTGTGTAGCTCAGGTATTGGGTCGGCTTACCTGGTTAATGATTTGCAGATTTCCTCCGTACACAAAGATTTCGTGGAGCGTTTGTGAAGTTTGGTTCTTCTGTTCTCATAGAAAAGCGGTACTAACTAAGTTAGCAAGACCAGCTGGGAACGTATGCGTACGTAGTTATGATTGTATAGGCTTATTGGAACCTTAGACCACAAACACGGTCAAAACGGTCAAACTCAGACGCTGAGAACACTGACGTTTATAATCATACAGTGAAAAAAAAAACAATGCTTATTCCACATGCTCCCAGGTACTGGATACAGAAGCGCGATCCTGGATACAACTTTGATAAAGTGACTTGTTCACATTTTCACAACTGTTGAAAAAAAGTATTTTTAAGAAAGCAGTTTGCTCTGTTCTATATATAGCTAGATTTAAAGAGTAACATACCCGTGCCCTTACACAACGTAACAATGTTACAGTATATTCAAGCAATAACTGGATATAGATTTTAAAATTTAAAATCGGTTAGACGTTTTATTTCTTTAAGTAGCCACTAAGTTTCGACTGTGATGGATGAAATTTGTAACTAACAGGTATTTATTTTAAAAAGCTAAGAATCTAGATTTCAACGAGACGACAAGTACTAGAGAGTTGGCCAAAATGTACTTAAACAACGTAAATAATAAGATATAAGAGATATGATACTGAGAGCACGGATAGACCCACCTTTTCGTTTCGTCGCCACCAGGAAATGCCGAGGTATCAGGACAGCGGATATTACCAGTGTTACATCATATTTGTACTCTGGTTAATCATACACAGACCGGTGGCATATTGTAATAAATTACCAGTCCAGGGGGCATATTTTTAACTCCAGACCGATGGACAAAAAGCAAACTTAGCTGTAAGTATTTGCTATGACTTCAATCATGTAACCTGTATGATGTTACATGTTTTGTAACATTAATAACCTTAATGAAAAGCAGCTAGCAGGATGATTTGGGTATTTAACCCAATCCAGACCGGGCTTTTTTGGGCTTCGTGGGACGGGGGGGGGGCTGATTCGGCCCTTCCTCAGAACTCGCGAACGGTATATCGTATGACCACCACATTTTCAGGAGTTGGTGTAATATTAAAAAAGAATAATAACAACAATTTTGATGTCGTTATGACATAATATGACGTCATTATGACGTCAATTATGTGATTTTATAGGGCAAAACGTATAGATAGGTTATTCCCCCAAAACTTAATGGTATACAACTTTAACAAAAAAGTGATTATAATAGAATATTAGGGTGTACTAATATATCTCTCCTAAACTAAGCGATTTAACAACTGATTTATACTTCTGTATTCATTTATAATAGCTAAACTCTGTTCTCTTGTTACCTGGAAGATAGTCCATGTTTTGTGTGTAATTTTTATTTCATGTCTAGTGGTGACGTGAATATAGGCCCAATGATCGCTTTTAGTAAATATACTAGTCAGTAGCGTCTTTGATTTTGTAAAATTAAT
Source organism: Branchiostoma belcheri (assembly GCF_001625305.1). NCBI lineage: Eukaryota > Metazoa > Chordata > Leptocardii > Amphioxiformes > Branchiostomatidae > Branchiostoma > Branchiostoma belcheri. The sequence goes on along the minus strand of NW_017802414.1, from coordinate 1,122,615 downwards.
GTATTTATAACTCATGTAGGGTTTTCGGAAGAACCCCCCCCCCAAGGCTAAAACGTCCACTTTTTGGTCCACTTTTTATGTAAAGGTCCAAGATTTTCCTTTAAATGGACTGATTCGTATCACCAGCGGGGCTAGAATCGTATAAAAACTGCCAGCAAAACTGTTTTGAAATCCTCTCAAAAACACAGGAAATGCCATTTCAGAAGGTTCATTTTTCGACATTTCCCGGAACCCCCTCTTAAGCAGTGAGAAGACCCCCCCCCCATTCAAAATCCTGGCTACGGGCATCATGTGTATATTAATGGAATGTAAAACCAATTTGCTTCTCAGTGAATGGCAGGAAATGGCTTCAATTCATCCATGCTTTTTCTCTTTGTGCCTGCAGGTGAGCTTCACCATGGCAACTCTCAGACTACAGAAAAACAGATGGCCTGCAGCGGTAAGCTCACACAGTGTATCTGTCATCTGTTTATCTGAGAAAGATGTACATAGTTCATATTGTGTCATTGTAGCAGCATTTGTCCAACAACATATAACTTTCAACCTTTGCTTACTTTGGTGTGCGGTACATTGCATTGTGTCAAATTTATCGGCTCACATGCTTTGCAAAGATATTTATGTCTAAAGAAGAAGACCCTGAATCTTATTAATACAGGAGAATAGCTTATCTAACAAAATTGCATTTATTTATGCTCTTTTCTCTCTTTGTGGACGTCCACTAGTGAAAATCATCATGCCCACCATAACTGCAGAAGGAATTCACTGGCCTTAGCACGACCGCTATGGTGGAAGAATTGGCTTGCGCATGCACTTATAATGTCCACGTGCATTTTCAACTTTCCCTATTGAGAACGAAGGGGCTTTTGAGGCCCAACTTTAATCTCAGATAGCGTCTGAACGGCTTGCGCTAGAAGCATCAAATTTGGTGACCTTTCCTAAAATGTATCTGGAAATATTTTTAAGTTTGATACTAGTAAATTAATGTTTTTTGTGTTGCCATGACACCGGGTTTCTAACAGGCAGTTTTTTAAATATCAGTAATTTTGGTTTAAACATAAAAAAATTCTGGGTTTTATTTAACTTATCTTGAATTATCTAAGATGTTATTAATGTTAGAAAGGAAGTATAATTTGATATAAAACTCAGAAATTTTTTATGTTTAAACCACCGGCTACCCCGTGGCCTGAACTGCCTTCTTGCTGCCGCGCTATACAACCCACCAAGATCAGCAGCTACCTCAAGAAGTGACAATGACATCACTGAGTATCTGGGCCGTTGTCTTGAGCACATTGAGCGCACTTACTCTCAACTGGGAATTATTATTCTCGGGGACACTAACAAGTACAATCACCAACGTCTTTGCTCAAGATATGGGTTAAAGCAAGTTGTCACGGGGGCCACTCGGGGAGACAACCAACTGGACTCAATCATCACAAACCTGTACGGTATGCACCACCCCCTACTCTTCTGACCATCAGGCTATTTTGTGGTCATCAGGAGCTTGGCCAATCAACCCACCTAGTTACGTACCTCGTAGACATTGCACAGTGAAGGAATGAGATAACTGGGTCTGCTTTTGAATACGACGGATGTCGCTCCTGTGTACAGCGCACCTGATCCCGAAAGCAAAGACCGTGTCTATGGCCGTGTCTATGTGGAATCACCCAAACCGCGATTCGGGTAACTCACATTCCTCACATCTGGTCCACGTGCCACACACACCTGTGAACTGTGTCCGAACACAATGCGCTTGAGCTACATTTATTGCTATCCCCCTCCCAGCGTACCTCGGCCGAATGCCGACGTGGTCCCACCAGAGGCGGTGAAGCTCGTCCTAGAACGGACATATTGTTTGACCATTATTGGTCTTTAAGTTGCTGCCACGTAAATTTTGGGATTGCATATAAATAAAGAAATATCACAACGTGAGCGTTCACATGGAGCCCCTTGAAACCGGCTTCGGGGTAAACCACGTGTAAACCGCCTTGGGTGATTCCACATAGACACGGCCTATGTGGAATCACCCAAGGCGGTTTCAAGTGGCTCCATGTGAACGCTCCGAAATCACATTGAAAGCGCCTCGATCCCAAGTCACTTCTAGAGGTGGTTTCGAATCGGTTTCCGCGCATCGCGATTTGCGTCTGAACGCAATGTGATTTCAATGTGACTTCACCCGGTCATGGATGACCAGGTGATATTTCTTTATTTATACGCAATCTCAATAGAGTTAAGACCATTTCAGGACCTCCCAGCAATGTGGGCGTCGGCCACCTTAGCAACACATGGATACAACCTTTGACCCTGAATTTTCCAGAGTTGGCCTATTGTTTGATAATTGCCCCGACCCTGCCCGGTGTGAAAACATTGCAAGATGGGTGCCGGTGGACCAGGTGAGGTGATACCTGGCACCCTGTGGAGTGTGAAATGTTTGGCTGTCTGGGAACAGTGCTAGATGTGTATTGTAATTCAGAAATGATTCCATGTGTCTCGGAGTCCATGCACTTCTAATTTGTGTGATGCTCATATCTCAGCATTGGTATTGTTTAATTAATTGTGAACTTTTCGTTACAAAGTAGGCTGACAAGACATAAAACTAAGGCGTTGAAGCTCCAGGATAAAACCTATTTAATACACTCAAAGAATGTACAATGTAGTAAAAAGAGAACTTGAGTACAACTATAAGTATTTATAAAACCGGGAGGTAATCTTATAGTCTGATAACTCTCCATGATTTTTCGGGATTTGCTGTCGGTTTTGTTTGTTTTTATTCCAATTATTATCATTGTCAATTTTTATTCCAGAACTTAGAAGAACCCCTGGATCTGAGTGTTTTGATATATGTAAAAAGGAGTCCCACTCACAATGTCATTGTTTGCTCTGAGTTGGAAAATAAGACTACCTGAATTGCAGATAACCCAAAATTTCTGTGTGACCCTCTTGCGTCGAGGAACAGATGATAACGTTACAGGATAGTGATTGTGTCAGTGTTATCAACTTGTTAAAAAGCTGAGCATGCCAACCAAACTATTGTGCTTGAACTCAGGTCATTAATATTAGTAGTACAATTTACATAATCCTGGATGCCAGACTGTTTTCAGGTCAGCTAACAGGCTGTCAACTGCACTGCCCCAGGTCTGAAAATGTCGATACTCCTGGTCACATTTAGATGCTGCAGTACGCATGCGTCAGGAGTAATCAGGTTGGGAGCCACACTTTGCCATTTCTAGATCTAGACTAAAGTTATCCCTACGGACTGTATGCTGTCAGTTGAACACGACTGAAAACGCAATGAGTCTTGTTTTGGACTTCTAAAGATGACTACATACAACCATGGGCAAGTTTGTCTTTTCTCTTATTTGTCAATCATTTATAGATTCGCCTGTCTGGGGTGGGGAGGGGGGCAGAGAACTACAGTATCAGACACTATAGTATCAGACAGTTTGTATACAAATCATCAACAATTCTATACAAATCAGCAACTATTCTATTACATCTATAACAAAACATTAGTCAATTTGTCCAATTTGAACACTACCAAAAATGCCAATCTTGTTTTTCTTCAGAGAAGAAAAATTTTCTTCCACTGAGAAAATTATTCTTCACCCAAGAAAAAAATCTTGTCCATGAGACAAGAATTTCAAGAAACTGCATTTTAGCATGATATTTTTCTTGTGGTAAGATTTCTTTTCTTATGTATCTTGAACTAAATATCCTTAGACTATTATTCTTGCAGTAAGAATTTCTAAGTTTTCTAGAAAACCATTCTGTACACAAGAAAAGATTTCCTGAACTAAGATCTAACTCATCTTGTAGCAAGAAAAATATTCTCCCCACAAGAAAAGATTTCTTGAACTAAGAGCTAACTGTTCTTGTAGCAAGAAAACCATTCTGCCCACAAGAAGAGATTTCTTGAACTAAGATCTAACTCTTCTTATTGCAAGAAAACCATTCTGTACACAAGAAAAGATTTCTTGAACTATTATCTAACTCTTCTTGTGGCAAGAAAACCATTCTCCCCACAAGAAAAGACTTCTTGAACTAACATCTAACTGTTCTTGTGGCAAGAAAACCATTCTGCCCACAAGAAGAGATTTCTTGAACGAAGAGCTAACTGTTCTTGTAGCAAGAAAACCATTCTGTCCACAAGAAGAGGTTTCTTGAACGAAGAGCTAACTGTTCTTGTAGCAAGAAAACCATTCTGCCCACAAGAAAAGAAATACAATGTATATAGTGCTACCTAAATAGAAAACGGACAATAATGTATAGCAATTAAATGCTATTTTGAAAAGCATTTGGACAGTATATAGAGATTTTATTTTCACATTGATTTTTGTACAATGTATCTAATTAAAAATATCAGTCCATCAGCATTCTTGGAATGGAAACAGTTTAACAGTAGCTCAAAATATTATAGGATGTAACTAACAAGCCATTATGATTTCAGAATACAGATCGTATCACATTCTGATCAGAAACATATTCAGCAAAAACTGAAGTTTTCACATTGTAGAATTGGCAGAGTCACACCCTTTGGACACCTGAAAACAACAGGAAAGACCTGTGTTAGTTTGCATGCGTGTACTGAAGGCAACAAGTCAAAAGAGGATGCTAAAATACTATTTTTGTTACTTGGAGTAAACAATTTAAAATCATATTAGAAAGCACTGTAATAAACTTTACTATACAATACACCAGAGATATATGATTTGACTTTGAAATCAACCCCAATGGCGTTAACAATATCTGGGCTATGAAGTCTAAATATACAATGTCAACAGATCTTATAGGTGGGGAGGGGGGCGCACTTACCTTCAATCTGTTTGGTTTCATGCTTTTTCTGTTGCAAAGTTGGTTTCTTCAGCAAGCTGACCACGATCACCATTGCTTCACATGTACACAAGGTCCTTTTTAATTTGATTTTGACTTCAAATCTGACATGAGTCAGTAACTGACAAAAATAAGTAACCAGCGCGGCTCCTACATCTGACTTACACATTCAAAACCCCCTAACTGCATTCTGGGATTTGAATCAACCAATCAGGGGTTCAGAAAAGGTCACATGACAAGAAAAAACTAGAAAAAAGTTCTTACATCATCTTGAACATTACCAGGCAAAATAAGAATCATCTTTCTTAAACTTTCTGGTATTTTCTTAAATGTTGCTAAGAAATACAAGAATGGCCTTTCTTAAACTTTCTAGGGAAGAAAATCAAGAATGTTTAAGAATATAATACTAGCCATATCTTCAGCCTAATCAAAGATCAATTTTATATTTCAGACTTTCTTGTTTTTTTTCTTATCAGTATTTGTCAAGAAAGATATTTAGAACTTAATTCTTGTATATTCTTAAATGTTGCCAAGAAAAACAAGAATGATCTTTCTTAAGCTTTCTAGTCAAGAAAAACAAGAAACTTTAAGAAAGAAACACTAAGCAGGGCTTTATTCTGATAATAGATTTAGATGATTAAATTTCTTGCTTTTCTAATCAGTGTTTCCCAAGAAAGACAAGAACCAAATTCTTGTATTTTCTTAAACATTGCTAAGAAAAACAAGAATGGCCTTTTCAATCATTCTCGGTAACATGAACTAGAAATTTTTTGACATACACAAGAAAAAAATTTTAAATCTGACCACTTTGATGTCAGGTAAGAAAGAAATCTTCAATGGAGATTAAATAAGAAAGAAATCTTCAATGGAGATTAAATAAGAAAATTTGACTAAGTCTGAGGGAATTTTAAGATTAAAAGAATTTTAATCTTGTAAATTAGAATCTTTCCTAGAAATATTGTCTTTACTAAAGAAATTTCAAGATTACAAGAATTCTAATCTTGTAAGTTAGAATCTCCTCTAGAAATATTTCTTCACCAAAGAAAAATCAAGATTTAAAGAAGCCTATTTTAGAAAAATTATCTCCACTCAAGAAAAACGAGAAAATTGTTCTTGGTGCAAGAACGTAGGTATACAGAAAATTTATTTTTTTCTTATTTTTTTCTTATTATTCTCCCCCAAAGAAAAATTTTCTTCCCATGAGAAAATAAGAAAAACAAGAAAAAGCATTTTTGGTAGTGAAGGAACACAGTAAAAAAAACTCTGAAAAAACTCTGAGTTTTTACATTCCAAGTTAGCTTGATTAACGTTTTTTCAGGTCTCCCCGAGGACTGAATAAAATAAATGATATAAGCCACAAAAGCTAAAACTAATTGCTTTCCCGTTAGTTTACGCCTCAGTTGCTGGCTTCCTCTGACTTTTCTTGTTACAGGCCAGACATGCAAGAACATACCGACTTAATTTTCAGATCGACTCTCAAAAAGATTTAAAAATTTCAAGGACTAGGCAATAACTATTTTGCCCTAATCTCACAGTACTAGACTGACTGACAGTTACAACTTCCACTTGAAAAAACAACATCAGGAGTGACTAGGTGTATTATGTAACTCATGTTTTAAATGAAAACATGACTTTCAGTCTATACACAAAAATTCATTAATAGCGTTGTTAAAGTGCACAGAACATTTATCATATTCATAGTCATGACAATTTTATGTACACAGTGTATAAGTACATGATGTTCAAGCATACCATTGCATTCACTAGAATTCCTTTATGCCAAATGCCTTCATAAGGCCTCTTGCTACTTTCAGTCCCTTGAACACTTCTTTCATGTGATCAGAGGCATATATATCTACATCAGCCAATGTGGGGCATCTACAGTCATTCCTAGACATAAAGTCTCTCTCCCATTCTTCAATTTCAATCTTTAACCCTAAACAGTACACCTGGGGTCCGCGCGGACCCCAGCACTATATATTCTGTAATATCTTTTTTGTTTCTAAAGATTTTTTTCTGAAATTTTAGGTAATTGTCACCCACAAAGTTGTCTCTCAATACAGTGCAGAAAACTCCGTTTCTACCATTTATAAAAAAAAAATTATATCTGATTTTATTTTGGGGTCCGCGCGGACCCCAGCCGGCTTTCGATCGGCCGGATACACTGGCGTTCTTATACATTACCTTATTTCCGTTTTTATATGTTTTTATGCACTCATCGTATGTCTACCAAGTTTTCAGAGAATGGTGTAGTAATAGAATTAAATCTTAATAACTTTGGTGTAATAATGACGTCATATGATGTCAGAGCTAATAATATAGTCCGCCATATTGGATTTCGACAAATGACGTCATCAAATTAGCATATTCTATGCATATTAAATGATTTAACTTATATTTGATTATGTAAGATGTTATTAATGTTGGAAAAGAAGTGTAATTTAATATAAAAAAAATTAAACTCAGAAAAATTTTATGTTTAAACCAAAATTACTTCTATTTTCAAAAAAACTGCCCGTTGCCATGGCAACACAAAAAACATCAACTTACTAGTATTAAACTAATATGAACTTTTTTCCAGAGACATTTTAGGAAAGGTCTCCAAATTTGATACTTCTAGCGCAAGCCGTTTAGCCGCTATCTGAGATCAAAGTTGGGCCTCAAAAGCCCCTTCAGTCTGAAATGGGTTTAAAAATCGGGCATTTCTTCTTGTCTTCTTTTCTTCACCAAAAAATACAAAAAGTTCAAAATGTATGATTTTTGTATGTAATGTGGACACAGAGGTTCCCACATCAGTTTGCAAAACAATTGAGCTGGTAGCATGTTGATAATTTCTAAAAATCAGCAAAAAACTGCTCTGGGGTCCGCGCGGACCCCAGGTGTACAGATTAATCAGTCCGGGAAGGTGTTCTGTTGAGGGTTAAAGTAGAATGGTGTTTGCTGACTTTAGACTGGAGTATTGCAATTGTCTTGTGGTACAATGCCTTTGTATCTTTGTTTACATGTTTCTCTTTCATCTTCCTCCTCAGACAGTCAAAAGTCTCCAGCTCAGGGATGTCTCCAAGCAGACAGCGTAGGTTTCGAGACCATGACGACTGCTTCCCTCCATTGCTTGGATCAGCTGTTGAGCCGTGAGGAGGATGACTGCCTGCTCCATCCCTGTAGGCACATTGAAAATCATAAATGCAAGGATTGTTGAGTTAGTCAACACAGAGTTTAATAAGTCATTAACTTATGTTGACTCAACATACATAAAGACATGCTCTCTGACAAAGAATTACTAGTAGTGTTTTTAACCGGTAACATCTTGCCCTATGACATATACAAAGATGTAACATACCTTGTCAATGTAGATGGCTGTGTTGACCGAAACAGCTGAGGGGGCTCCATGTGACCCTTCATTCCTTTTCTCTGGGAGTTTTACTGTTTTGAGAGCAAAATTGAAACAGAAAACACAATTTTAATTATATAATCTATCCTTCAACCAAACTGGATTGGGAAACATGCAGGGCAGCGTATTATATTCATGTGATTTCACTTGTAGCAATTATTATATACTTTTTAAAAAGTTGAGACATTAATCTACCTTATATGAACCAGGAATGTCGAGAAATATCATATAAATGTCATGAGGTACCTTGAGTCAAGAGCATTTTCACATGGAGGTGGCATGGACAGAGGGCTTTGGTTCTCCTTCTCCAGAGCAGCTTGCAGGCCAGACTCCATCACTTGTGTTTGTTCACTGAAAATATGATAAAAGAAAGAAATACCAGTTTGTTAGTGGACATTAGCATTCCAACAGGCTTTAATGTAGCATTTTATAAATATTTCTTAGGGAGCGAGTATGGGAGCCCTGGCATACATATATAAATAGGATAGTTTGGATGGTCGCTTGTGATATTTATAAAAAGGATCAGCAAAATGAAAAATAAGGATCAGTCATTTTCAGACAATACAAAAGCTACATGTTTATCTCTGTCCATAAATTGTAAATTGAAAAGCTGCATGTTCAAGTACCTTGTGGACATTTTTGATACAATGTATTTCAAATTTACCTATCTGTGTCCGTGTGATGTTCGAGTGCTGGCAGATCATGGGGGTCATCCCTCTCCTGTACTTGCACAGCTGGTTCCTCATCCTCTTCCAGGGCTGTCAGGTCAGTGTTGGCGGCAAATGGGACTTCTTCTTCTGTGTCTTCTGCACTAACTGGAGATAGGAAGTCTGTGAGGTTGATCCTGATCAGGTTCCTGTCAACAGTTTTGTCGTACAGGTAGACTTTTCTGAGCGGAATTGTCACATCTTCATCGAGGCACTGTTGCCATGCCTTTTTAAGGTGGCTCTCCACAGTCTTCAGTGTACTGCTTCTGAAATGCATCATTGCAGGTCCTGATGGAAGACTGTCTGGGTGAGAGGGTCCATCGTGGAATGTCACTCCCTCCTCTGTCACCGTCCACCCACCACGCATCCTTTCCACACAGCAGGAAGTCAGCCAGTCTTTCACAGTGCGCCTGCCAAGCCTTGGAGTACTTGTTGATGATTTGTCTTGAGATCAACGTGTCTTTCCTGGCTTTCTGCTGGGCCTTGGCTTTTTTTGACACGATACTTTGCTGGTATGATGCAGCATCCTTGTCACTGTGCGTGGCATTCTCACAGAACGATCGCACCAACATGTTGCCAATGACTTGACCAGGTTCTCTGCAACACACTGTTGTACGTGTGATACCCCGTAGCTGGTTGAAAACCCTCTCTTCTGACTCTGTGTGTGTAGAACTGAGGGGCAAAATCCTGAATATCAGTGGGCTATGGCAAGTCAATGCATGGAAGTAGTTGCCGTAGAGAGCTCGAGATGTGATTTTCCGTGGATTAGGAATGATCTGGCGGAGTCTCACAGCATGGAGGAAGGCTTGATTGTGCAATCTAAGTATCTCGCGTCGGCGTCTTTTGTCGGCAGGAAGATAACTTAGTCGCTGGATTTCCAGGAGAGATGTTATGAGCTCCATGATCTCGGGCGAGGCTTCGTCTTCCAACACAGAGTTACGAGTGCGACGCGATAGTCGCAACCTCGTTTCATTTCCTTACTGCCCAACGTAGTGTTATAGACTTGCTCAATGAGTTGCTTGATGTTGGGAGGAACATGCAGAGGTAGCTCTTCAAACAGATGTTTGATTTGATTGGACACATCATGAAGTGGCTCACATGGGAGGATTTCATAGTTTTCCAGGTTCAGACTTTCAAGCGACGATTCAGGACAGCCGACGAGAAGTGCTGGTGGACGTTTGATACCATGCAGTTCAGTCTTCAACAGTGCTTTGAGTTCTCTGGATTTCTTGGCCTGTGCTTCTTGGGTGTCCAATATGCTGCGAGAAACCAGTTCCCTCACAAGTTCTTCCTTCGACATCTGGTCCACTGAGGTCGAACACTTGACGGTCTTCTGCCATGTTACTTCTCCGTCCTTTAGTATGCGCATACGGTCAGCCAGTGACATATGTGGCATGCGATACACATACTCTATGTCATCAAATCGTTCTGCATGGGCACCGCACGGGCACGGGTAGTGACCGCCACGCTGTTGGCCTTCTTCAAACTCTCTTGCTAGTGTGTCACCCTTAAAGAAGCGAGGTTTATCATTCACTTCATACGTCGATCCATCAACTTCTACAGTGAGGGGCTTGTCCATCTTGTAGAGGCAGTTTCGTCGTTCTTGGCTGTAGCACAGCTGATCAGCATCACTAGAGCTACACCGTGCTATCATGTAGATGGCAGGTTTCTCTACATGAGATTGTACACTGATGTTTTCTCCATACACTGCGAGGTACTCTTCATCCGTCAAGTGAACAGCGTATGTGGTATTTGTCATGTAAAGCATATGTCCATGATTGATTATCTGACTACTGTCCTCCCATACTGTTGTTTGACAGGTCCGTTCAAGTCCCTTGAGTTTGCTTCTCATTTCTGTGATGTCCTCTTCGTCTTCATATTCCCCAAGTGCTTTCAATCTCTCCATAATATCATTTGTATCCATTTCTTCATACACGTGGTCCTCTCTGAATCTCATGAACTTTTTCTGATCTTGGAGACTTCTCTTTCGGTTATCTTCTAGTGGGTGCTTTCTGCCCTCAACAGTGAATGTCCTCACTTCGGCGGTGCCACTTTTGGGGTCAAACACCATTTTCTGAAACTCCTTTGGCACAATCATTTCACCTATTGGAATGTCCCCATGTTTGATCATGACGTCGACATTCAGGCTTTTCCTCCTCTCTTTTGCTGCACGAGGGGTGGGCATTGTGACGTTCTTCATGTTGGGGATCCGTTTCTTTCTTCTCCGTGCTCTTGTGGTCTTCATGTTCGAAGTTCCAGGTGTCTTGAATCTGTGGATGTTTATCCCCTCTTGAATGAGCCAGTCTTGGACCATCTGACCCCCATTCTTCGCTGGCTCACCCTTTTTGCTGTGGACGCCTTTCTCCAGAGCATAGGCTCTCCAGCTCACTTCTTTGCCATCTGGCCACGACGTCACTTCCTGTTTTATGGATTCCCAATCCCAGGTTCCCCAGTCTTTTGCTCCCCCAACTCTCCGCTTCTTCTTCAATTGTCCTGAAGCCTCCTTAGCTTCTCTTTCTCTCGCTATCTTCTTGGCACTTTCAGTTGTTTCGAATCCCATGGCCAACCTGCGCTCTTCGTACTTTGAATCCGATTCACGTGTGCCCTGGTGGACTATAACGTCCATGTTTTGGTCCTTCCATTGCTCCTCGATGTTGCGCTTGACATTCTGTGCTATCCTGTGCTGTGGGGTGCTAAAATGTTCCTTATTAGAGACTCTGTACACTTCAGGGACATGCACTAATGCTCTTGCTAGAGAAGTGCCATGAACGGTCTGAAATGTTCTGTTACCGTGTTGATACCATTGTTTGGCGGCCGCCTTGACATCATGTCGCGCTTGGTCCACTGGCACATCTACTCTTTTTCGAAAGGTGTGGTGGGTTCTTTAACGTGCGTGGGGAGTGGATCTCCCCAAACACGGGACCTCCATTTAACGTCCTATCCGAGGGACGTCCCTAGCTGAAGCTAGGTACTCATTTACACCTGAGTGAAGTGAGGAAAGTCTTGTAAAGTGCCTTTCCCAAGGGCACAAGATCGGTGACAAGGTGGGGTTCGAACCCGCAACCTCTGAGGTGTGAGCCGAACACGCTACCGATTGCGCCACACGACCCCATACCCCAGGTTGGGAGTCACTTATTGATTATCAGGATTTTGACCCCAAGCATAAAATCAAGGATGCTCCCTCTGCCCCCAAAATCCTCGCACTTATCCCAAAAATGTTAAATTTTGGGTTATCTCTAGTATTCTCATGAAAATTCACTGATTTTCATTAACCAGAACCTCACCCTAAGAATTTCTGGGGAAATCCCAGGCCTGCAATATAATCCCTATATTCTAAGCTTGGACTTATCATACAATGTGAGAAATAAGAAAACATCTACAAATAAAAATGCTACAGAAAGCCACCTGGGCTAAACAGCCAGGGGGGGGGTGTATTTACTGAAATACATAAAAAACATGAACTGGCCAGTGGGTGTTTACAAATGTTTGAGCATTTCAAATTCAGCATTGTGATCAGCTTTTCAATGAAATTACAATCAACATATAGGTTGTCATAGAATTTGCATGCCCAAAAAATTGACTTGAGTGGGCTAAATACATTATGATTCTCTTTTATATGTTTTGATAAAGATCTCCCAAAGAGCATAGTACATAAAATACAAAACAATACTATTGACTGTCTCCTGGCAGAGTTAGTCAACCCAACTTTATGTTTGTTTTATCTAATCTGATTCCTCTTCTTGGCCAAGTCATTACATGTAATAATTTTTTCTTGATTGTGCCATTGCTGTTACTGTAGTAAATTAATACTAGTATGCACTTCGGATTATAAATTTAGCTGTGCAAGATATCACTTAAATGAACTTACCTTCTCTCTGTTCAACAAAATTCTTGAATGTATACACTCTTCAAGTAGGCCACTGCGCTTGGGTGAAGACTTGAGCTCAGATGTTCTGGAACGTCATTCAACTTCAAGCAAAAACGGGGCTTCTGGGCTCTGGGATACTGTCTTGTGACTTATTGACTCAACTCATTTGAATATTTTAAATAGATTGACTTCTAAGAGGTCTGGAACATTTTTGATGAATGTGCTTGTCTGGTCCTGTCTGCTGAGTTTCAATTAAATCGTAGATACACATCGATTGTGTATTTTGATATACATGTACAAAGTTTTCAAAGTTGAATGAATACAGGCATCACATACCTATTACTTTGTGAGGAACTTGATCTTTTGTGAGAGTATGTTGTGAGTATGATGGAGAAATGGATTTTTGATACCATGTTTTTTTACATGTTTTTTTCTAGTTACAGTGTACTAGGAACCTTGAAACCATGTTTGTTAATTGTTGCTAAACCAAGACAACCTGACAAACACAAATCAAGCCAAGCTGACTGTCTGGCAACGTGTGAACAAGCCGTGAACTGCCTATTGCTCTCCTCAGGTAGTCTGGTCTCCTACCAGGAAGTGCTATGTCAACAAGTTAATTGGCCGTATTGTCCACTTATCCCAACAAAGTGATCAGATTTCAGTTCATAAACAGCCAGAAGTTCAATTTTTGTAATCTTATTTTTGCCTAAAAAGCGCATCCACACACAATATTTATTTTAGTTACCGAACACATGTATAGAAAGTAGACAAGTTGTTCTACAACACTGTGTCAGGCCCAGAGTCTGCAATATTTCCAACAGTTTGCTAGCCTAGCATGAATATTGTAAACAGGCAATTTTTGCCAAAAATTTGAACATATTAAACTAGAGGTCGGAGATCTCATGTCTTCGTCAGAGGTACATCGTTCTAGAGAAATTAACATGCGTATTCTTCACTCTTTTTAATAATCAATTTGGTCTAAAGAACAAAAGAATCTCTGTACTATTTTTATGGTACAGAACACCCTGAAACGGTTTGCCGCAGATTATACAGTTAGCCTCCCCCCCCCTACGTTATTTGAGTTTGGACTGTTACTGGAAAAAAACGTTCAAGAAATTCTTACTGTGTTGAAAGTGTCACGACAGCGCCGCAAAATATAATAAGAGAAGATGTTATAAAGGAAAGAATCAGAACAGGGTGACTACTGCTGTTTTGTTAATTTGTCTTTATGACAAATAGAAGACTTGTTTCTTGTGTTCTTTGTGTCCTAACATTTGTACTTCTACAGTTAGTATATTCCAAATCTAGGCATCTCGTTTTTCGGCCATTCGTGTTTTTATTGCGCGATTGCCTTAAATTTAAGGTAATTAGATTTAAGGTCTCCAGTGGACGTCATCCATAGCAATTACTTGGTGTGGCCGTAGAAAATAACCTGACATATGTCCAACCTATCCTCCCCCTGCTGAAGTTATAGTACAATCCCTCAATGTAACGTCATTTGATCCCATCCCATTATGGGGTTCCCCGGCGGTAACGGCTATATCCAGCTGTCGGCTGTCTCCAAGCAGATGTAGGTGGGGGATTTCTAAACACAAAAGGTCCTATTACGGGGACATAACGACCTCCACGACTCTCATCTTTGAACTCAATCTTGGAGACCACGACAGTAATATGCCTATCAAATTTCATTAACTTCCATCCACACATACAAAAGTTATCCTGCTCACAAGAAAAATTAACAAAATGCCCCCTGTAGTCACAACGAAACCCCCCACGAAGCTCAGTAACGAACTTAACCTTGGTCCCGACAATAGTAAGCACCACACCAAGAATTATAATCAACATTTTACAAATACTTGAGTTATCTTGCTAACAAGCCACAAACACAAAAGGTGCATTAACGTGACGCACGGACCCCCCACGAAGCGGAAACTTGTACTTGACTTTGGCCTCAACAGCGGTAATCTGCCTGCCAAAAATCATGGACGTCAAATCATGCCTTCCAGAGTTATATCGCAAAATCCGCAGTTCCCCACACTCCGGCGAGACAATTTCATAGTCCTTCTGACGAAGACAATAATAATATCTCTGTTGTAATGATAGTAATACACCTAGGATCGATGGGATGTTATAGAGGTTTTACTGGCGAATACATACATACTAAATTTGTTTGAAAAAACTTTGTCTAGGGGTCCCGCCCGGCATTTAAGTTAAGAAAATTTAGAAGTGCTTATTATATCAATATAATAATATTAGCAAGTTATTCACAAAATTAATGTAGGCGGAGTTAATGTCTTTGGCCTTGTGCTTTATTAGTGTTCAAAAATGTCAGAAAATAACCATCCAATAAGTGTACAGTACACTTGAAATTTGGGCTGTCAGTTAATTAGTCCAAGATTAGGCAGGGAGGGGAGGAATGGTCTTAACTCTATTGAGATACCAAAATTTACGTGGCAACAACTTAAAGACCAATAATGGTCAAACAATGTGTCTGGTGGGACCACGTCGGCATTCGGCCGAGGTACGCTGGGAGGGGGTCGTTGACCTCTGACATTGATAACACGCCACCTTGCGTGTTTTCATCAAACAGCAATAAATGTAGCTCAAGTGTATTGTGTTCGGACACGGTTTCACAGGTGTGTGTGGCACGTGGACCAGATGTGAGGAATGTGAGTTACCCGAATCGCGGTTTGGGTGATTCCACATAGACACGGCCAAAGTCGACATACTCACAACAGTTCTGGGAGGGATTCTGGACAAAACTGTTCCCATGAAGAGGATCAAAGTCACAGCCAATTACAAACCGTGGATGACTGTAAAGATAAAGGATTTAACCATGAAAAGACAGCAGGCGTTTTGTTCTGGTGACACTACAGCTTACTCAATATAGGGTTAAGACCATTCTCAGCCCCCCAAGGAAATGGCCGTTGGCTCTCCGCCTAGTGCGAAAACCTCCCAGGAGGGGGGCAGGTACCCCAGGTAAGATGCCACCTGACACCCTGTGGAGTGTGAAGGGCTTCTATACAAATTGGCTGTCTGGGAATTAATGCTGGATGTGTATTAATGTCTCAGCTCTCATAATTACACCAGGGTACATACTCAACTAAGTAGTTCCACCACCTCAAAAGATACGCCAAGCAGATCTCCTGACTTACATGTATCTTTTCAGGGTTGTGGAATTATGTACCTTGGCAGGAATTATGGAAGCAAACGTTAGATGAAACTTTGTGCCAATTATTACTTCTGACCATCTACATTTACTGAGAATCTTTTTATTATTCACATTTCACACTGTCTGGTTGTTGTAAAAAAGAGTCTGACCTATACTGAAGAGAATGTTATAAACGGTGCCAGCTGTTCTAGATAATAGAAATCCTGGAGCAATTACTATGTGCATTTCTAGTTACAACAGAAGATCCTAAAATGTAAGCTTAGTGATGAAATGAATTGGACAGATTGATTCCAGACTAAAGATTCAGTCTAGCTTTTGTCAAATTACTCACCATAAAATGGATGACGGGAGCACAGATTCCACATGCTGATATCATAGATAGTTTCAGGGGCCAATCTTAGCATGAAATGGTACCTGGTTATTGGTGATGACTCAGACTGGCTTTGCCAGTGTTTTTGGCTAAAAAATCTAACTAACCTCATAATTGGCAGGGCGGATTCACAGTCAAGAAGGAAACATGAGAATCATTTTGGTTAAAAATATGCCTCACCCCTCGCCCACTTTTCTGGAAGAAGGAAGTCTTTCTTTCCTCTGAACATACAGTACTTTTACGGAGTACAAATTAATACGTGTTTATTCCTTTGGAGTGTTTATTCCTTTGATTTTTGTGACAAAAATATCTATCAAATTAGGAGAGCTTATTTGAAACGCAGTCACTCTCTCCGGAATCGTAAGTCCCAGTACTCTTTTGTTACTCCGTGAAGGAGGTCAGGACCTCCGGACGGAGTGTTGTAATCGGCTGATTTTTCATGTTCGCAGTCAAAACACTGGGTTCTCTTTGTGTAATCGGCACGCAATTTTATACGCCGTCTGCGGGCATGCCCGTGTTGATGCACGAATGTGTATTTTTGCCGTTGCTGCTTTCGCGGTCAATGTAATATCGCAGACGCACCCCTACAATTACGAGGCGAATTGGAATGGTCCAGAAAAACGCGTTGTTTGGAATAGCAGTGGGGTTCAAAAAAGTTCATGCAGATACGGGGTGGTTTTTATAAGTGGTTCCAGATGTTTTTGCCCATGGTTAAGAGATGCCAAGTTTTTTGAAGATGTTCGCAGCCAAAACGTCATTCTTCCGTACGTCGCATTTCTGTGTAATTTCGCATGTGGTGTTGCATTATGTCCGGGATGATGCACGTCTTTTTATTTTACCGTAGCTGTTTTGATATTGGAGTATATGCTTATTTTCGAAACATCCCCATTTCTTTGAAATGGTTTCGCCGTTTATGCAACTGTTACTGCGCTAATGACGACCAGTCGCGCTGTCCTGATACACCGCGAATGTGCGAGTGTTCCCTGTAGACAGTCCCGGGAGTCATTTTTTTCGCACATTCCAGGAGCCAAACCAAAATACGTTCATGAACCGAGTCCAAAAAACCGAAACGTGAAAATCGGATGATCGGACCTGATGTACATTTCTCTTTCTATAGATTGTACACACAATACACACATCTTTAGATAATCTGGCCATGGCAGGTTAAAAAAAAAGTAACCCTGAATCATACTAGATTAGCGTAAATGCATGTTAATGCGTTCAAAACAAGAAAAAATTGTTTCCGGGTATTAATCTCTTGAATCACGGCGCTGAATATTGACGCAAAAATATTTCGGGCATCGCGCGCCCTTCCCGCGTCACGTGTAGGCATCTCGCATCTCTGATTGGTTGTTGCGTCTTAAGATGACTGAGCCGACGCGCGTTTAAACAATTTTTCTTTGTTCGATTTATCACACTTCACAGAGAATTGTCGCCAATGGCTACTTCTTTTTGTTGCAATATATAATACTTCACGGAGAATTGTCGCCTATGGCTTCTTGTTGTTGTTTTGGTTTCGCCTTTCAGTGTCAATCTTTTTTTATTCAGTAGCACCCCTACACCCACAGTAGTGTTAATTATCCGTCTTGATGATTGTTCCTCTACATACGTAAGATGGGTCTATCGGGCGAGCGCTATTAAAGAACTGTTCGGCACATTTCGTATTAAAACAACAAAGCTACGTACTTGTGCATCAACATTCAACTACCGCCCGTTACCGATAAAATCAACATTGACATAGTATCTTCTTTTTATGAATCTATTACCCCAAGAAGTTTTGATTCTAAACCTCCTTGATTACCCAAACTCTCCGGGATCCAAAGCTGTACGTTTCGCCGCACTTGCCTTACCTTTCGATGCGGTAGTGACGTCTTGCAAAGCGGTTGCGGCCGGCCGGCGGTGAAACGTTTCCCGCTGCGTAACCATACAATCACGTAACTAGTACGCAGCATAAATCTATTTTTAACAATTTTTAATGACCTGTCTTTAACACATATATACTACATGTGCACGGTGTCACCGGCCGTGCGTAGGAAGGCTGCGTATTTTATTTGAGTTTTTTTTTTTTCATTTTACGCTTCAGACGGGAAAATATGTCTACCACCAGCCCCAAATCAAGGGTGCGTACTTTAATCCGGATGCGTACTTTATTCGGGAATTTCCTGAGGGAGAAAGAGACATGGAAAAATGGGGGGAGGGCCACCGAA
>NW_017802414.1:1070458-1103930 GCF_001625305.1 Branchiostoma belcheri | reverse complement strand
AAATATCGTACAGTCCCTTATTCGAGTACAATCGACGTAAATAACCAAACTACTGATTTAAACCGACCCCAAATCTCCCAGAAAATCCTAAATTTTTGCATTTTAGAGAACAGTATAACAAAATTAAGATTTGAGTCGGAAAGTTTCCTCTATTTCAAAGTTAAAGTGTTGCTAATTTTGAAAAATTCGCAAAAAAATGTGTTTTTTCAACTTCCAAGCCCGATAATTCCAGAATGCCGCCATCTTTAAAAAATCCGCCCGACACAGATCTTGATTTTTGTCTTGGCTACAATTTAAAACCTTTCTGAGGTAAATTGAATTTGTTTTTGTTGAGGTTGAAATACCATGTTTGCACGCATGTCAGGCCGTGTGAGTAAGTGCAGGAGGTAACTTACATCCCCGTTAACAACAATTAAGATCTTCAAGGTCACACACGATAACGGCAGTAACTTCGATACATGTTACATATCCACTAAAAACACGGCATAGATGTACTGTTCCAAAATTGGCTTATATTTGTGAAAAGGTGGATTTTTTTACTGTTAGGTGGTAGCCATGTAAAAACGGGCTTGAAGCCGCGGGTTTACTGTGCATGACCGCGGGTGACCCCGGATCGAACGAACGTTCGGTTCGATTGACGTCATATCGAATATGATTCGGTTCGATTGACGTTATATCGAACGTGATTTGGTGCGAAAAAAGGTTGGAATATTTGGTCCCAAATTGGACCATCGTGCTTGATTTAGATAAAATACTCTGTGACACAACAAATGAAATTTTAAAAGTTTGTTGTCTGTAAATACCAAGTTACCTGCAGGCTTCTGCCATGTAGATGAATTTAGAAAGTTCATTTTTTCTAAATTCATTTTAAATTGCAATTATATTAACGTGCAGTAGAAGGTGAGTTGGTACCTTGATGATTCAGCATATGAGTTCAGTCTTGATGAGGACACGGAGACATGCTGAGGAACTCTGTTTTCTTTTCCAGGAGTAGTTGTCAAGCTGACAGCTTCTGCCCCATGACTTTGGTCACTGCAAATATAAAATAAACATTGGTCAAAGTCTGTGGCAATTTTGCTACATTTAGGAATGTCTGTTTTCAAATTGAAATCGAGCCATTCTCTGACATGCATTTTCAAAAAAGCATGTTAAGAAGAAGCTTTTAATGATCATGAACTAACCTGCATGTGTCTTCCTGTCTGTCCTTGAAGTCTAGCAGGTTGTAGGGGCCACTGCTCTTCTGGATTTGTTCTGCCGGCTCTTCCTCCTCTTCCTCCTCATCCACCTCTTCTGCCATGTCATCATTTGCAGGTTCATCATTGCCATGCTCAGAGATCTCTGAGTGAAGGAAGTCTGTGTGCTTAATTTCCTTTAAGCTTCCATCCTCTTCATACACATAAATCTTTCTCAGAGGAGGCACTACATCCTTTCGAAGACATTGCTTCCATGATTCTTGGAGGTGGTTGTCCACTGTTTTCAACGTGGCAGTCCTGAAATGCATCATCCTCGGCTCTGATCCAAGACTGTCACGGCGAGATGCATGAATTTCACGCCCTCTCCAGTTGGTGACCACCACACACCTTCTCCACACAGCAGGTAGTCAGCTACTCTTTCGCAGTGAGCTTGCCATGCTTTGGGGTACTTCTGGATGACTTCATTTGGAACACGGCGGTTTGTTACTACGGCATTCTTTCCCATTGCTAGCTGCGTTCGAAAAATATCGGGTTACAAGAATTCTGCTATTTTGGCCTGTTTTGGACTACCCGTAAAACATTTGAAAATAAACAAATAGTATTCAAGGGTAAATTTCGTCAAATTAAAATTAAAGTATCGCCTTTACATACTTTCAATGTTGGATGTTTATGTTGAATCACTGATTTTTAAAACATTCGCTCCAAAAGACAATTATTTTCGGGTTTCCGAGCACAAGTCATGTCATGTTTTTAGGCAAACATCGTTCAAACCGGACTACGTATATTACACTAGGTCCCCAATTTTTATGTTTTTTGACAAGGAATAAGATCAAAAATCGTGTTTTAGGGATTTTTTAATTTCCGACTTAAATTATAGTTTTTGTTGACAAATAGGTGAAAAATTGGATTTTTGAGTCTTTTTTCGCACTAAATTACCCATAATTCAAAATCAAGCTAATTTTTCAAAAATCCCTAAAACACGATTGTCGGGAAAGCCGTTACAGTCATTTTGAGCCGTCAATAAGACAGGTTGGACTCTCTATGCTTCCAGGTTTGAACGAGTTTTGCAGACATGTCATCTTGCCCGAAAGTGGGGAGTGTGATATTCATACTAGCGTGAAGAATCATTACAATATTCAAGGTCACCCACGAATGTGACAGTAGCTTCGCTACATGTTTCACGTCCATAGCAAAATGATGAGCGTACATGTACTGTCGAGGAAACAGTTTGTTGTTTTATTGTGATTTTTTTCTGTTAGGAAGTACTCGTGTAAAAAGGGCCTGAAAACTCGGGTTTACTGTAAATGACCGCGGGTGACCCCAGATCGAACGACGTTCGATTCGAATTACGCCATATCGAACACGATTCGGGTTCTAAAGCAGGTGGGGACATTGGGGCCCGAATTTTACCACCGTGGAATGACGGTGTCTTCTTCCTCCTTCCTCCCTGCCTTTGCCACTTTTGAAACAATGCTACACTGGTAAGCCGCTGCAGAATCCTTGTCGGCATGCAGGGTAGACTTGCAAAATTCTCGTATGAGCATGTTTCCAATGGCTTGTCCTGGGTGTTTCGAACATCCAGTTGTCCGCGTTATGCCTCGTAGCTTGTTGAAGATTCGTTCTTCAGACTCTGTGTGGGTCGAGCTGAGCGGTACAATCCGGGAAACCATGGGCGTGTGCGTCACCAATGAGTGGTAGTAGCTTCCGTTCAGACAGCGATGGGACAGTATCTTTGGTCTAGGTGGTCTACTATGTAGTCGACGACCTGACGAAAGATGATCTGAGGGAGAAAAAAAAAAGTGGAAAGATGAGGTGGCTGCAGCGTACGGCCGAGGAGAAAAGTGCCGATTCTTTGCTGGAAAATGGAGAGGAGGGGACGGTGTCCCTATCAAGTTTCCAGATAAGTCTTAATTATCTGGGTTGAGAGAGTGATATTGCAACTTTATTTTATATTACTTTCCACTGTGTTGACTGAATGGCATCTTTTTATTTGACTATTATCTTGAATATGCTAAAGCTGGTTAAATGCTGGCGAAGTTTGCTTGGAATCTATTCAGCGTGTTCAAACACGCACCTCAGCACTGCAGACTCATTTGAATTTAAATGCGGAAGTGTTGTTAAAGATCCAAGTACTACTCCAGCGTCTCATAACTTGAAGAAAAAGTGTTACTTTTCCGTCATCACCTGGAAAATATACCTCGAATCAACGATATAAGGCAGTCAACGAGCCAAACGTACAGAACCGGACATAAAATATTTGACTTCCGGACGGCATCCAACAAGTTTGTTTTGTTTTCTTACCGAAGAAAGAGAATTTAATTAAGAGTCGAACAGCTGCAGATACACGTGGCCTAGGATTTGCTCTGTAAACTGATTTATTTGAACAGCTGACGCTGGAAAGTCGGAGATACAGTCGTTCATCGAAATGCATCATGAACGGACATTGACTTACGACAACACATATTTCCAGACTTTTTATTTCTTTCCAGGAGGATTATAATATAGTAGACTCCTAGAACTGCATCACAATGGAAAACATAAGAATTCACGCCGCTCCTTGGAACTTACCTCTGTTTGCATGTTCTCTTGTTTTCTTTCTGTCTTGTATAATGCTCTGGTGCGTATTTGCAAGCAGATATTCTGTTCAATACTGCAACTGTTTTTTGGACATTAGGTCCTTTTTTTACATGTCCTGTAACTATTTTTTCCCTGTGGCAAGCCCCAATACTGTTGTATTAAGATCAAGGGTTACATGATCTGTTCATATAAGTTAGAATGTGTCTCGATCAATGTCAGAGGCCTTAATGATGTACTTAAAAGGAGAAACTTATTTAGATGGTTACATGCGAAGAAGTATGACGTAATCTTTCTTCAAGAAACCTTTTCGTCAACCAAATGTGAAAAATATTGGTCACATGAATGGGGTGGCAAGACCATTATGGCACACGGTACAGTTCATAGTAAAGGAGTTATGATTCTGTTTAATCCTAGGATGTCTCTCCATATAGATGCATGTAAAATAGACAGCGAAGGCAGGTTTATTATAGCTAATATACAAGTACAAAATAAAAAATTTAGTTTGATCAATACATATGCGCCTAATAACGAAACTAAACAAATATCATTCTTTCAAACTTTAAAACATAACATCTCCCACTTCAGTGAAGGAGAAATCTTGCTGGGTGGTGACTTAAATATAGCTCTACAGATGTACGATAAGGAGGGAGGCAAGCCTGTAATAGAAAGAAAACATGTTATCAAAGAGATAGAGTCCTTGATGGATTGCTTTTCTTTAAAAGATGTATGGAGGGAACATAATCTTAACGTAAGGAGATATACTTGGAACAATGCAGATTATTCTATTAAATGCCGGTTAGATTATTGGTTGATAGAGATAAATGAAGATAAAATCGCCAAAACTGACATAATAAATGCTCCTGTTCCAGACCACAGGGCTGTATCATTAACCCTTACATCTACCTGTTATAAACCTAGAGGTCCCGGTTTCTGGAAGTTTAACAATTCATTATTGTCTGATGAAACATTTACAAATCAGTTGAAAAATAAAATTGTTGAGTGTAGCCGTTATTATTCATATATAGACGATCTGCCTTTAAAATGGGATATGATAAAGCTGGAAATTAGAGGGTTTACTATAAAGTAAGCAAAACAAAAAGCCAGGGAAAATAGGGATTTGGAAAGAGAGCTAGAACTTCAACTTAATGATTTGCAGAAAGACTGTGATTTAAACCCGACGCAAATAGCTTTGGCAAACCTTACAAAAGTAAAACTAAAATTAAATGAGATTCACAACCAAAGAACAAAAGGAGCAATGATAAGAAGTAAAAGTAAATGGTCTGAAGAAGGGGAAAGGAACACAAGATATTTTCTATACTTAGAAAGGAGTAATTATGAACAAAAAAACATTACTGAAATTATAAAAGAAGACGATACAGTTGTTACAAATGCAAAACAAATTTTGTTATTACAAGCTGAATATTATAAAAACATGTATGCATCATCCGACTGTGATCCAAATAAGATAGAATTTGTACCCTTCTTTCAATGTGAAAACATACCAAAATTGTCTGAAACAGAAAAAAAGTAATTGTGAAGGGGAGATTCTTAAAAGGGAGCTTAATATTGCTTTGCAACAACTGAACAGGAAAAAAAAATAAATCTCCAGGAAGCGATGGTTTAACAACAGAATTCTATGTACATTTCTGGCAGTACTTAGAAAAAGACCTTTTGTTAGCTGCAAATTACGCCATTAGAAAAGGCGAATTGCCAGTGTTACAGAAACGAGGCGTAATTCATTTAATACCTAAAAAGGATAGCGACTTAATAAAGCTTGGAAACTGGCGCCCGATTACACTTTTAACCCAAAAGAGAACACCTGGGGTCCGCGCGGACCCCAGCACTATATATTCTGTAATATCTTTTTTGTTTCTAAAGATTTTTTTCTGAAATTTTAGGTAATTGTCACCCACAAAGTTGTCCCTCAATACAGTGCAGAAAACTCCGTTTTCCCGATTTCTAAAAAAAATTATATCTGATTTTCTTTTGGGGTCCGCGCGGACCCCAGCCGGCTTTCCATCGTAATGGATACATTGGCGTTCTTATACATAACCTTATTTCCGTTTTTGTATGTTTTTTGCTCTTATAATACGGCTACCAAATTTTCATAGAATGGTGTAGTTATAGAATGAAATTTTAACAACTTTGGTGTAACTATGACGTCATATGACGTCAGAGCTAAAAATATGGTCCGCCATATTGGATTTTGACCAATGGCGTCATCAAATTAGCATTTTCTATGAATATTACATGATTTAACTTATCTTTAATTATGTAAGATGTTATTAATGTTAGAAAGGAAGTGTAATTTGACATAAAACCCATATTTTTTTATGTTTAAACCAAAATTACTGATATTTAAAAAAACTGCCTTTCAGAAACCCGTTGCCATGTCAACATACAAAAAAATAATTAACTTACTAGTATTAAACTAATATGAACTTTTTCCCAGATACATTTTAGAAAAGGTCACCGAATTCGATGCTTCTAGGGCAAGCCGTTCAGGCGCTATCTGAGATTAAAGTTGGGCCTGAAAAGCCCCTTCGGTCTCAATAGGGCTTAAAAATTGGGTATTTCTTCTTTTCTTCACCAAAAAATAAAAAAGGTTGAAAATGCATGATTTTTGTACGTAATGTGGACATAGAGGTTCACACATCACTTTGCAAAACAATTAAGCTGCGCCACTATGTTATGTTTATTAGTATGACGTCACGGGTCACTTGATGCCCATCCCTGAGCCCGTGTGCTCATAGGTTGTGAATCCCCTCCATGGTTAGTCTTAAGATCTGACTCCATGTGTACAACCATGTCGTGATTAAATGCTGTTCGCATCCAAGTGCATCTCGCGTCCTCGATCCTTCGTAGTTGGTCCTTGGTCACTTAGTGACGTGGTGACAGCTCGTGGGAAACGTCAACCAAGTCTCCAGCCGTAATCTGACCGAGACGCAGTGCAGAAGGACGGGATGGCACTCAGCACTGTTTCGAACGCACTACAATCACCAGCGTGAGCGAGCTAGCGGAATTCCTACAGACCTTAACCGTAGGAAGATCTATCGATCCCTGTACGCCCACAACCAGGAAAGCAGAATCCAGAATTCTCCAAAGTGTTCCCTAACCGTGGGAAGGAATCGGTCCTCTATCCTGCACCCAGGTCGGAATTCTGCATCTCGAACTTCGACGCACATGTGCTGGCGGTGAAACGGCCGCCATTTTTCTGCAAATTTCCCTCATCCTCGCCCCGCACCCAGAGCGCTCCCCGATCCCGCTCGTCCCGGACTTCCCCGACCACACGCCCGTGTACCTACAGAACTCACACCAGTCAACGATTGTGCCCCCTCACGGTTTTCTGTCGACGAACAGCCGCGTGTGCTTCACAGTAGTCCAAGCCCCAGAGATCGGCTCACCAACAAGAACTGAACGCTCCCATCCAAAATGGCTACCGCCCGCGCGCCCAAACAGTGGTGTTTGACACGTACTGAATCCATCAACTCGTTCGAGAACTGGAAAAGCAACCTTATCTACGTCTTATCCCTGGACCAAAGTTTCGCCCCGTTTCTCGCTGATGGCGTCACATGGAAGAAACGGGCACCAGGAGTGGAACATCGAGGCTTCACCGACGATGGGGAGGGCGTCCCAGCGGCGCAACGCAGAACGGCGGCGCAGAAGGCGGTGAGTTTGGAATTGATGTTAGGACAAGTGGCGAACTTCTGCCCCGTAATCACAAGAAACCGCATTGTCAAGGCCAGTACATCTTTGCCTGATATCTGGCAGGCAATTCGCCTCGATTTTGGTTTCCAGGCTACCGGGGGATTTTTCCTTGAAATTGCTAACATTAAACAAGAGCCGAACGAGCGCCCAGAAGATTTGTACCAACGTCTCACGGCCGCTGTGGAAGACAACTTATTAACTACAGTGGGGAACATTACTCACCATGGAGAAGCAGTTACTACCAACGAAGAAGTTACACCGTCCCTTGAAAACATGGTCGTGCTGTTGTGGCTACGTCTGCTTCACCCAGACCTCCCCTCTCTGGTTAAACAACGCTACGGAGCTGAACTACGCCATCAAACCTTGGCTTCCATTAAACCTGAAATATCCCTGGCTCTCACCACGTTGCTAGATGAGCTCCGCAACACGGAAGACATTCGAACACTTCGCATCCGCCACGACCGCCAACATCCCTCGTCATACCGCCCGTCCAACCCCCAGCGTTCAACTTCAACGAGCCGCAACAGAGAGTGCCCCCTGTGTGCTCAGTCCGGCAGATCTGTGACAGACCACTTTCTCAGTCAATGCCCCTTCCTTCCAGACAACGATAAACAGTTCATACTTCGCTCCAGACGAATCGAGATAACAGAGGACGATTCCACAGAGATCTGAACTCTGAACCAAAACGTCCAGCCTCACAGGCACATCAACCACGACACGAGGTGAACTGTATGATTTAACGGACAGTTATTCTACACACTTTGTACCCTATGCCGTTATTTTCTTATGTCCAAATCAATGATAACTGCAAAATTAGATCAATATAACTCTGTTTATGTGGAAAACCATGCACTGGTAATGTTATAGTACTGTTCAAGTTTACTCCATTGGCATGATATACCAAGTAAGATGTTATTTCCTAACTCCTCTGTTTTACAAGTCATAGATAGAAATGTTGAATGGCTCCAAAATATTCTAGATTAACATAGAACTTTGTATCTCATATTATAGCCGTTTTCATGAGATGGTAGACTGATTAAGTAGGACGACGACAACGTCATCATGTACTACTACAATAGAATTCTGTTTCCGTTCACTATATGCGTAGATTACTAGAAGACATATGTTACATCTTACGAAGAATAGAAAGAAGAAAGATGGATCACGCCACTATGTTATGTTTATTAGTATGACGTCACGGGTCACTTGATGCCCATCCCTGAGCCCGTGTGCTCATAGGTTGTGAATCCCCTCCATGGTTAGTCTTAAGATCTGACTCCATGTGTACAACCATGTCGTGATTAAATGCTGTTCGCATCCAAGTGCATCTCGCGTCCTCGATCCTTCGTAGTTGGTCCTTGGTCACTTAGTGACGCTGGTAGCATGTTGATAATTTCTAAAATTAGCAAAAAACTGTTCTGGGGTCCGCGCGGACGTCAGGTGTGCAGATTAATCAGTCCGGGAAGGTGTTCTCTTGAGGGTTAAATGTTGATTATAAGCTTATAAGCAAAACATTAGCGAATAGACTAGAACCTCTCTTGCCAAAGTTAATACATCCAGACCAAACTGGATTTATAAAAGGAAGACCAATATTCACCAATATAAGACATATTGCTGATACAATGGAGTACACAAAAATGTATAATTTGCCTGCCCTTGCCTTATTCATCGACTTTAAAAAAGCGTTCGATACAATTGAACGTAAAGTTATTATCAAAACTTTGGAAACAATGAATTTTGGAAAAAACTTCAATGACTGGGTCAAACTACTGTACAATAATGCAATTAGTTGTGTCATTAATAACGGCTTTTCTTCTCCATGGTTTGACGTAAGTAGAGGAGTAAGGCAAGGTGATCCTCTTTCAGCATATTTATTTAATTTAGTGATCGAAGTTGTAGCTTCTAGAATAAGGGCCGATCCCTGTGTTGAAGGTTTAACGATCTATGGCTGCAAGAGAAAACTATCCATGTATGCTGATGATTTGACTGATCTCGTCAAAGATGAAAACTCTGCTAAAAACTTACTAGACATTCTAGATAATTTTAAACTATGTAGTGGCCTGGAGGTCAGCAGAAAAAAAACAAAAGCTATGTGGATGGGATCCAGCAGACATAGGATTGATGAGCCTTTGCAGGTGTTGTGGCCACGGGGGCCTATATATGCACTGGGTACACATTTTTCATATAACCAGGAAGATTGCGATAAGTTGAACTTTGACGATCACCTTAAAAATATGGAGAAACTGCTAAATGTATGGAGGATAAGAGACCTAACTACAATCGGGAGAATTGTTTTGGTTAAAACACTTGGTATATCTAAACTTATTTATAACTGTACGGTTCTGCCGGTTCCTACTAGCTTTCCTGAGAAAGTAAATGGTTATATCTTTAAATTTATTTGGGATGAAAAAAAGCCAAAGGTAAAAATGAAGACAGTAATAGGAAAGAAAGACCAAGGTGGTCTAACAATGGTGGACTTTTCCATTAAATGTAAAGCCCTTAAGGCGTCATGGATTAAGAAACTTGAGAGAAGTGAAAGTTGTGCATATATCTTTACTAAGTGGGGAGGGAAATTACTATTTCAATGTAACTTTGATACAACATGTTTAGATCTATCTAATTTGCCGATGTTCTATTGTCAAGTACTGCAGTCTTGGCAGTCGATTGTGCAATCGATTCCCAAATCTAAAGATAATATATCTAAACAAATTATTTTGAATAATAGATTTATATTAGTAGGCCGGAAATCTGTATTGCACAACCGGTGGTGCCAAGCTGGTATTGTGAAAATATGTGATATTATTTCAAGCGATGGTAACTTCCTGACATTGGGGGAGCTGGCTCAGAAACATGAAATAACTTTTACACTTGTTGAAATGCTTAGATATTCTAGCCTGAAATCAGCTATCCCCAATGTTTGGAAAGATACAGTAAAAAAAGGATAAATTTGATGTTTCGGTCGAAGAAACCTTCGCTTTACAGACACTTTCTTGTAAACAGTTGTATGACATATTTTTAAAACAAACATTTGAAGCCCCAACGGGCCAAGACGAATTGTTAAAAACTGTTGAATACTTAAACTAGAGTTCCACGATCTCATACCTTCGCCAAATAATGTTAATCTTTTTGACTGACAAATTATACATTAGATAATTCCCCCCTGATTTAACAAATAAGAACCTAATTTTCATGAATTATATAATTTTATCATAATCTCAACCAAAAGACAGTCTTATATTAACAAACAATGCATTCTAGTATTTCCTAATAAATTATGCAAATGAGGTCCTGATTTGAATAAATGATGTTTAATGATGTTCACCTCAACTTAACTTTCAAATACCACAAGTATGAAATTCCAGGCAGTTATCATTACATAATTATAAAATTTTCG
The DNA here is from genome assembly GCF_001625305.1 of Branchiostoma belcheri. Classification (NCBI taxonomy): domain Eukaryota; kingdom Metazoa; phylum Chordata; class Leptocardii; order Amphioxiformes; family Branchiostomatidae; genus Branchiostoma; species Branchiostoma belcheri. The sequence goes on along the minus strand of NW_017802414.1, from coordinate 1,093,058 downwards.
CATTAATTATGCAAATTAAGTCATTATTAACATAATCAATATCTGCCTGTGTTTCTCTCATTGTCAATTACCAATGTCACAAGCTTCAATTGTCTTATCATGGAATGCAGCTGATTTGTAGAATTTCCCCATAATTTATGCAAATTACATCCTATTTGCATAATTGTCACATAATTATATTAAGCATCACGTAAGCTACCTACATACCAAAAATCACGACGATCCGTCAACCGGTTCTTGAGTTATCCTCTTTTGAATATTTTCAAGAATATAGCCCTGCAGTTCCAGAGCAAGCCGCTAGGGGGCCCAAACTCACGCCACTTCTCCCCCAGCACAAGAGCTACCTACCACCCAAATTTCATCACCATAACATGTCTAGATCATGAGATATCAAAACCGGAAGTTCAGCTGCAGTACCATAACAAGCCGCTAGGGGGTCCAAAATCTAATCATTTCGAGGTCTCATCAAGAACCACCCACCTACCAAATATGAAGTCAATCCATTTAAGCGTTCTCAAGTTATCGTGTTTACAGACAGACAGACAGACAGACAGACACACACACACACACACACATACACGAACGCCACTGAAAACATAACCTTCTTGGCGAAGGTAACAACTTGAAACATGTGTACTTACTACCTTTCATGTGTACTAAGAATGTTTAACTACAGTATTTTCAGTATAAAATAATACATAGATATTTGCCGACAAATTGTTATCTAAAGAAAATCAAAGTTACAGACTCAGACAAATGTCCTTTTTGTAATAACAAACAAAACCTAAACCACTTATTTGTAGAGTGTATGTATGTTATTAGTTACTGGAACGACTTTTGTTCATGGTGGCTTGGAGCCTTTTCAGAACATATTGTATTAACGAAAACGGATATTTTGTATGGTAAAATTGAAAAGCAGGAAAAATATAGACAACTGAATAGATATCTACTATATGCGAAATATGCCATATTTAAGAACGCATTGTTGAAAAAAAAGCCTTATTTTTGCAACTCTTTATTCGATAATCGAGACCAACATTTTTTGTAATCCATTAATCTAGTATGTATCATTATATTTATATTAGGGGGGCTTGCCACAAGGTTATTGTTTACTGTATTTGTATGCTTATTACTTAATAAAAAAAATAAAAAAAAATAAAAAAAAAAATCTTTGGTCTAGGGATTACTTGGCGGAGTCACACAGCGTGGAGGAAAGCCTGGTTGTGTATGCGCAGAATTTCCTCTTGAGATCTGTTTTCTGCAGGCAGATAGGAGATTCGCTGTATTTCCAGTAGTGAGGTCAGAAGTTCCATCACAGGGGTAGAGGCTTTCCCGTGAAGTGCATTCATCAGCATGATCAGTGCTACGCGGAAGTCACATCCTCTCTTCACCTCCACACCAGAGTAGCCTTATAAACTTGTTTGATCTCATGGCAGATGTCAGCTGGCACATGCAGTGGCAGCTCATCAAACAAGTTTTGGATGTGGTGAGGGACATCATGGAGAGTCTCACATGGGAGCACTTCATACCTAGATGCAGAGTTTCTAATGATGTTTCAGGGCAGTTGAACTGCAAGGCAGGCGGGCGTTTGATGCCATGCAGTTCTTTCTTCAGGCACTCTTGCAAAGACTTAGCCTACATGGCTCTTGCTTCGTGTACGTCCAGGACGCCGCGAGAGGACAGGTCCTTTACCAGCTCATCTTTAGACAGCTAGTCTACTTCGGTTGTTCCGTCCATAGCCTTTTCCCAGGTCACCTCTCCATCTCTCAGTACCTGGATTCGGTCAGCAAGTGACTTGTACGGTATCCTGTATGTGTACTCAGTATCATCAAAGCGAGTGGCATGTGCTCCGCAAGGACACGGGAAATGTCCACCTCTCTGCTGCCCATCTTCAAACTCTCGTGCTGGGAGATCTCCCTTGAAGAAGCGCAGCTCATCGTTATACACATGGGTGGAGCCATTAATTTCGATGCGGAGGGGCAGGTCCATCTTCTCAAGACAAATGCGTCGCTCTGCACTGTAACACAGTTGATCAGAGTCACTTGAGCTGCACCGTGCGATCAGATACGTACGAGGTTTTTCAACATGTGACTGCACATTGATGTCTTCTCCATACAGTTCCTTGAATTCTTTAGATGTCAGGTGAATAGCAGGATCATATGTTGCACATACCATGTAGACCATGTGCCCATGGTTTGCGATTTGGCTCGAGTCTTCCCAGATGGTGATGGGTCGTGTGTGTTCAATTTTTTTTAGCTTGTTCCTCATGTTTGTGATACAATCCTCTTCCCTGTATTCTCCAAGCTCCCTTAGTCTGTTCTTGACATCATCTGCTGACATCTCGTCATACTCTTCTTCTGTCCTGATTCTCATGTATTTTTTCTGATCCTGAAGCATCCTAGTATCACCTCTTCCAAAGAGTACTTTCTTCCCTCAACCGTGAATGTTTTAACTTTCACTCCTCCACTTTCTTTGTCAATCACCATTTTCTCAAAGTTTTTTGGTACTATCCTCTCTCCAATAGGTATCTCCCGATCTTTGATCATCATTGATAGACTCTTCCTCATTTCTTTGGCTGATCGGGGTGTTGGCATGGACACATTTGCTGAGACAATGCGCTTCTTCTTTCTGCGAGGCCCTGGGGTGATGTTGGGGGACTTCCCTGCTGTCTTGAAGCGGTGTACATTGATCCCCTCTTGTATCAACCAGTCCTGAATCATCTGGCCATCGTTTTTGGCAGGTTCACTTTTCTTATTGTGGACACCCTTTTCCATGGCATACGCCCTCCAGTTCACCTCCTTTCCATCATGGCATGAAGTCACCTCTTCTTTGATACCGTCCCAGTCCCAGGTACCCCACTTTGTTGCTGCTCCAACCCTTCGCTTCTTCTTACATTTTCCAGAGGCCTCCTTAGCTGACCTCTCTCTTGTCCTCTTCTTTGCACTCTCAGTTGTCTCGAAGCCCATTACCATCCGGCGTTCCTCATACTATCAGACTCTTCTATCAGACATTCTATCAGACTCACGGGTTCCTTGATGTACAATGACATCGTTGTTGTGGTCTTGCCACACTTGTTCAATGTTCCATTTGATGCTGGCATGGATGCAACTGTTTTGAGTTGTTTCTTCTGTTGAGTGGTTTGCTGCTCAACTTCAAAGGCCTTTTGTACTTCTGGAACATGTACTAAGGCAGGGGCTAGTCACTTTCCAAAGAAAGTTTGGAATGATTTGTTCGCATGTCCGTACCACTGATTGGCAGCAGCCTTAATGTCTTTTGCCGAGATGTTCCATTCCTCATCAGTATTCACCAAAGGATTTTTGTCAAAGAATGCTGTTGCTGTTTTGTCCTTTAGGCGTCCGTTGAACAGTTTTGTCGTAGCTCGGTACCTGGCAAAGCAGCCCTTACACTGGAACTTCTGTCCATCTCTCTCACTCTAAAGTTGGTGACTTCTTTTCTGTTCTTCTGACAACTGTTTCCAGGCTTCTGGTGAGAATTGAGCAATGTACTTCCTCATGCCATCTCTCTCCTGGGTGTGCTTTGTTTTGTTCCAGTGTGTAAAAATATGGTCAATCTTGTCAACATTCCTCCGGAAGTTATTGTAGTTCAGTTCAAAGTCTTTGTGTCCCCGAAACTGGGCTTCATACTGTGCAAACCGGCTCTTTTTGTCAGCAGGGTGTACCGCTGTACCATCCTCACTTGTAAGAGATTTGTGTATTGCGACCCGAGCAAAGTTACACGTAATCACAGTAACCATTCTGATTTTGATCTAATACTCAAAACACCTGGAAGATGAAGATTGTACCATAAGTTTTTTTATAGTTTGATGTTTACATCTGGTCACAATACAGGCTATTAATAGTCAAAGGGGCATAATAATAATAATATATGACATTAGTACATGTACTGGTATCTGTTTTCTGATTTTTTTGTTCATAATTTTGTTCATCAAGACCATTTTGATTTGATTATATGGATCACATCCTCTGGGAACCCCAAAACTGATGTTTTGATGATAAAAAAAGTTTGGTCATAAAAAAAATGTTTAAATATATGTGGTTATGAAGGTAGAACAAATGACTAAAACACAGACTAAACAAGTATGGTGAAAAAATAAACTCTTGATTTTCATTACATTTTCTTCTTTTCCTTTGGAGTTGGCATTCTAATTGACATTAGTATCATTTGCCAATTTGTTGGAAATGGATGAAAATCCATGCGCGTGCATCATCATGGCCTAAGTTTGGCAATGTTGCCATGCATTTGCTCATTTTGCAGCTTCAATGTATGATTTACAGAGTGGTCACAAATATTTTGAGGGGTAAATGGACGATAATTGATGCGCGTGTGAATGTCATCTGTATATTCAAGTCAGTGTTGCCAAATAATTAGCAAAGGAGAGATGCCGCTGAAATCTCTTTTAGCTCTTGTAAAGGAAACTGTGTTCCAATTAAAATCCAGTCTATGAATTTTTAGGTTACTTTATAAAGAATGTGGACTATTTTATTCCCCAATTCACAGAAGAGGCAAAGCAGGCTAGATATTAAATTGTATGATTGGTAGAACCAGAACTTAGATACTGAGACCTGGTATGCATGTTCCTGAGAACCACACAGTATATAACAGGGCTCAGGGCAGCTTTTTAATATTGGCAGCTGAAGCTGCAGTTCTTCTGGATCCCCAGGACCTATAGATTTAAGCACTAGCTCCCATGGAGCTGGGCCGGCTAGCTACATTGTACTTGCTCCCTGACAACCCCCAGGAGGTAAAAATCTAGGTCCTCAGGAAAAACTGCTGGTGGTACTCGTATTACCAATCGATGTTGCATCTGTCTAGCATATTCTTTTTAATACAGTATCACTTTATCATAAATTATACTTCATCTTTAAAAAATCCTCAGGATACATGTTACCCTGCTATTTAGGTGATCTAGTAGTCTAACTCAGTATGTACTTGATTCTACTGATTCTACTCGGGCCCAAGCAACGTGGTCGGGTCTGCAGTCCTCAGGGTTACACAAACAGGTTCTCTTGACACATATTATACAGTCACAGTTCTTAGCAAGTTTGGAAAATTAGTACCCCCCCCCCGCGCTTAAAAACTGGGCCCCATGCAGTGTGTCATATCAATTTGTGCAATACACATAGCAGCCTGTGATATTTATTTATCAAATCATGCTGCATTTTGAAAAAAAAATTTCTTCTGTATTTTGTGTATTTCGACGGTGTCTTTCAGTAAAGTATCATAGACCGGTCATGATATAAATTCTTCCGTGCAGGTTTGAGCATGGCATGGATCTGCATGGGTTTCCTTTCATAATTTAAGAACTCGCACAGTAACAGTTTTTTTAATTTGTTTGAATACAGGACTTAAAAATGTTAAAATGATTATTAATGTCTTCTGTAGCTTTTTTGGGAAAATATATTCAACAATCAGCATTTTGGAATCTTTTGGCTGCTATGATAACATTATGGTTGAATGCCATATGCAATTTTGCATTATGACAGAGATAATGTTGTTTATAATTATCATTTTGATGGTGAATGCTTTTGAACAAATTTTTGTTGTTGCACAGTTACAGTGATCTGGTGTTTTCATTCAATCTGTTATTTCATGAAGTTAGGTAGCAGAGAGAAGTGAACCTTGAAGTCCTCATAATGTGTGAGTGGATGTCGTCACAAGTCAGTTTGGCCTTATTCAGATGAATCTAAGTTAATCTAATATGGTACATGTATATGATGTATTGTACTGTTTCAGTAGTATTTAGTATTCAAACACAAGCTTCACTATGCATACATGTACATGTAAGTCATATTTTCCCAGCAATTACCACAGTAACTATAGTATACTGTCTAGTAGTCTTTTCACTTGAATGCATGTATCAGTGGCAACTGGATAAGATCAATAAATGCCCCATTGGGTAAATTGTCTAATTTCTCTGATGTGAAACTAATCTTTTCACTGACCTATAGTAATGGTGCAAGCTGATTTGCAAGGTGATGACTCATGTATTATAAAACTTCTAATGTAAACAAAATGGTCACATCCCACAAGTTTTCCCCTTAAAATGTTGAAAAGGAATTGGTTGCAGAAATTAATCATTCCTCCAAGTTATTTGCAAGGAAGAGGGATTAAAAAGTTAAGCCCTGATTTACATAGGATCAATATGGCCACATCAATTTATTTCTTTTGTTCTCAGACATTTTGGCGTAAAGATTTAGCAGAATATAGAAGACTGGTAGGAAAACTTTAATATTGTGAACTCAATGTACAAGATGTAAATACATCTGCTACCAAGGTACTGAGCCTTCAAACTCCATTTCCATGGTCATATTTCAATATACCAGAATCAAGAATAAAGATGGTGTGGCCACATACAATGTATACATCTGAAACTGTTCAAACACTCAACTGAATAGTTTTGAATGTACTTACCACTTTGGTGGTGACTGCATTGCTGTAACCGTGGTATCAGCCTGACTGCAATTGTGCTGAAATTGGTGTTCTCGAACAGAAGAGGTGTGCGGCACGAATCCCAGAAAAGAACTAAATTTCTTCTTCTGCTCACACGCTTTTGTGCCACTTGTTGCCATTGTTCTGATTTGCATATATTTTTCTTACAATCACCCTCAAAGAAGTCTATGAGACATATATTACACTGAGTGGTTGTCTAGTCATACTAGTTTTGTGTATTTGAATTCATCCGAAGCTGGTGTGTTACGCCGAAAGGCGGTTATACCGGCTATACAGATACAGATACAGCCATGTTTGTTAGTTCTTGAAACAATCCAAGCCATATAACTGAGCTGCGTCTGGCACCCGTATAGCACTGCTGGGTCCAGGTGTGAACAAGATGTGAACTTGCCTATTGTTCTCCCTCAGGTAGTCTGGTACCCTGCTGTCAGGGACCAAGTCAACAAATTGATTGGCTATATTGTCCTCTTATCCAAACAAAGAGATTAGATTTCATCTTTGGAGAAGCCAAAACTTCAAATTTTGGGTTCTTATATTTGTTCGAAAGGCGCAACCATATGCAATGTTCTTGGCAGCCATAAAGGACATGTTGGGAAAGTATACAAGTTGCCCTACAATCTTTAGGTAGGGCCGTGGTTGTGCATATTTGCAGTTTTCTCCAAGGCATTCATGAATATTACAAATATGCCATTTTTGGCAATATTTTCAACATATTAAAGAATTACTTATAATGATTAGACCTGTAAGCATGGTACTAGCAGAATGTTATAGAGTTTTGTTTGCTGAATACATACATACCAAATTTATCCTAATAATATGTACCTGTGGCTTGCGCCGGGAGCCTAAAAGTGATAAAATGCAGTAGTGCTAATTATATGTATGATTTAATATTGATGAATTTTCCATGAAACCCATGTAGTCAGACTCAACCTTATGGATGTTGTGTTTCACCAGTTGTTGAAAGTTTTACAAGATAACCACTCAGTAACCATGTATTACACATGGAAGTTGAGACATTAGTTAATGAGGTCAAAGGGGCAGAATTGGTCTTAACGCAATTGAGTACTCAAAGCTGTGGAATGCTGTCGCGAAGCAAGTAAAAAATGCAAAACGTCGCTACTACAAACGAGAGGTCGACCAGTTAAAGTATTCCAATTCTGGCCAATGGTTCAAATCTATCAAAACACTCATTGGTATGGAGGGGGGAAAGGTGGATACCAGCAGAAATGACCCTACTACTTTACAGCATGAATGTGACAGTCTTGCCGAGCACTTTGCTTCCGTATGGAGAGAGGTTAATCGTGATGTCCCTGCAGCACGGTGTGTGGATAACAAGCTGTCAGAAAACGCTCTTCCAGTCTTCTCCATCGGTCAGATCAAGATGAAGCTACGTCAGTTGAACGGGAGGAAAGCTGCTGGGCCGGACAATATACCACCGTGGATCCTGAAACAGTTCTGCGAGGAGCTTGCCCCCGTTATATGTGATGTGTTTAACTCTTGTGTTAAGTACTACATCTTACCGCAGCCTTGGAAAGTGGCACGTGTCAAAGCCGTTCCGAAGACGTCAAGGCCACGCTTTCCTGATGAGTACCGTCAGATCTCTCTGGTGAGCTGTGTAAGCAAAGTGTTCGAGGGTCTTCTCCGTGACGCTTTGCTACAGGGCACTGCGAAGAGTTTGTCCCCAACTCAACACGGATTTATGGCAAAACGATCAACCGTTACAGCTCTTATTCACATACTGCAGTCTTGGTATGAGGTTCTTAATGCACAACCCAAGCTGGACATACACGCGGTATTCGTGGACTTTAGTGATACCATCAATCACGGACGGCTCCTGTCAACCTTGGCGGACATGGGTATCAGACAGCCATTATGGCGAATAATCAGTAGCTACCTAGAAGGTAGAACCCAGAGAGTAAAATGGGGTAGTTGTCTATCTAAACCTCACTCTGTTCTGTCAGGTGTTCCCCAAGGGGGGGGGGGGCTGTTATCCCCTTTGTTATTTGTAATATGTATCAACACATTGGATGTGTGTATGCCACAGTCTGTAACCCCTGTCAAATATGCTGATGACCTGACCAACTCAGAAATACTGATGGGGTCTCTGCCTTGGAAATCCCAAAGGGCTCTGAATTCTGTTTTTGAATGGGGTTCAGTGAATGGGGTCTCGCTTACAGTGAATGCTAAGAAAACCAAAGATATGGTAATCAGTGCTAGGAAAAAGGAAAATGTTCCCAATCCACCTCATCCCACAATAGCCGGCCAAGAGATTCAGCGGGTCACTGGTTTCAAACTACTGGGTGTTTTTATTACGTCTGATCTGACTTGGGACGCACACATCCATTATATGTTGTCAAAAGCTCGTCCGATCTAACCATAGCAAAGAAGGCTGGTCTAGCAACTGACATTCTCATTCGTATTTATCTGGCATTCATCCGCCCTTTGTTAGAATATGCGAGTCCAGTATGGGCAGGACTGCCTAAGCATCTGTCAGACATGCTTGAAAATGTCCAGAAGCGTTGCTGCAGGATTATAGGAATCCCTGCTGAATCCCTGCCTTCTCTGTCTTTTAGACGAGACCTTGCCACACTGAGAACTATCCGACATGTCTTGAATGACACTGACAACCCCCTGTATGACTTTGTATATCTCCCGCTTCAAAGCACCTATAACTTAAGGAGGAAACAGTCACGCTCCACATTCAGTAGAACGAAACGTGATGAACTGTCGTTCATACCACGTGCTTTGAAGATATTATCTCAGCATTCTACATAGTGGTATATTGATTTTATATAAATATTCTGTAAATATGGCTCTTTTAATTTTTACGATTGTATTATATGTATTCTGTAAATTGATGATCAATGACCAGATTTTAATATTATATCTCTGTCATTTTAAGTTATTGGATAGTCCATGATATGTGCAGTGTTTGTGAAAATTCGACATATTTCATGTACCATATGATTGTGTGACATGACAGTCGATTTTCTAAAATAAACTGAAACTGAAATTCTTTGTTTTGTGGGAGCTGAAGCATACATTGGAAAATTTGGAGTATTGTTTGCGTTTAGTATGTTGCTGTGCCTGTTTAACATTTGAGTCGTAATGTTGTCGAAACAGACAGTATCGAAAAATAAGCGAACAAGATGTTTTAAAAAGATGTAGACCTCATCGTGGAAGTAGACTTCCGATGTTCATCAGTTATAGGCTGACACTCACTGTCTATCACAATGACCAGTTCAACTAGTGATAGAATGGGAATCAGTGATTAGCCAATATGAGAGTGACAAATACTGTTCGTTAAGATTTGATTTATCTTATATTTTAACGGAGCAAGGTGGGGCTATGGGATCGACTGGATTTTTTTATAAACAGTACCTGTCTGACAGCTGTCTCCAGTCCATCCAGGTGTGCATTGGCAGCTGTAACCGCTCACGTGATCGATGCAGGTGGCGTTCTTGGGACAGGGCGAGCTGTAACACTCGTCTATATCTAAAATACAGGTTTTTGGGGTCAGAACAGATGAGTATAAAATCTAGAATTTGGAAATATTAGACTTCCAGGGTTTTTTTTTTTGGATACGTAAATATATTTGAACCGTATTCTATGATCGAAGGGAAAGACGCGATTGGATTTATAGTTAAATTGATTTTTACTCATACTGTTGTATTGAAAGTCATGTTCAGTAATACACCATAATTCATGTTTCATACAATAATTACACAGTACATAATATTCATTTTAGACCAATAGACTATGTGTGCGGATCTAGTCTTTTTAGCAGAGAAGCGACCCAGGTAGTGTGCTAACGCTTAAAAGGCTGTCATCAATTAAATCTTGTGAAAAAGCATTATTTCATTAGTCAATGTTTCAACTAGTGTCACTGACGAAGGTAGTGCATGCTACCTGAAACGCCTGGCCGTTTCCAAGATCATATACAGTTGCCTGAGTAACTGTTTTATTTGGGGGGGGGGTTTAAAACAAGATCGCCTGCTCGTGTTAACCATACAAGATGTAATTTTCGGATATCATCTTTCTGATGTAAGATTTAACTGATGTTGGTTGGAAAAAAAAATCTCATCTGTAAGTTTAAATATGGATGTATGGATATAGTCTCCCTGTTTAAGTTCTAAGCTTATTAAGAAACGTATGAAAAATTGTAATCACTGCATATTATGTTACTCTCTCTCTCTCTCTCGGCTTGGCTTCGAGACGAAGATTATGAAGGAGCTTTTCTTCGCTGGTAGGCCCTCTGATGGCTGAGTAGTCCGATTATGTTAGTAGTGTGTACTTAATATGTACTTGTACTGTATGAACAACGATAAAGTTTTTAAAGAACTAGCTCGCCTGTTTTGCAGTGCACGCCGGTCCAGCCGGGGTCACATCGGCAGGTGTAGTGGTCCGGCTGGTCCTCACACGTTCCGTGTAGACAGGGGGAACTCAGACACTCATCTATCATGTCTGAAAAATGTGTACATATTGTAGAATATAAGTATCCAGCTAGATATATTCTATGGCAAAGTTATGGTGTATAAGACCTGGGCCCCAAGGCTAATGGCGAAATTATACTGTAATAAATCTATTTTTTTCCTTTTGTTTCAAGGGTCAAGCAGTTAGAAAATCTTGCACAGAACATGCAGCAGGTAAGCTTGTGCTAAGAAGGAAGAAGAATGTACAAATATTTGACAAAATGTGATTTAAATGTGTCAGGTGAAAATTGTTGTGTCAGTAGCAAAGTGTGCACATGTACATTGTATTTTTTCAGTCAAGGAATGACTAATTACAATGTGTGATTTCTGTGATCTATATGTTTCTGCAAGGAGGTTATAGGCCCTTGGTTTCTTCTCAGCTTTTAAATCTTACTCTCCTTTTTCTATCCTCCAGATGGGACCTCTCCTAGGGAAGGAAGCAGAACTTGGTACAGGAGAAACGGACCGGGGAGGAGCCAACCATCTGCTGAAGGATACAGCACATGGTATATATATATGGTATATAATTGTGTAAATCATTGTATATACAAGTCATGTAAAGCTTATCAAATATCAACTAGAGTTCCGCGATCTCATACCTTCGCCAAATAATGTTAATCTTTATGGCTGACAAATATAGATGATTCCCCCTGGTTGTGCAGATAGGATCCTCATTTCCATGAATTATATCAGTCTTCATCATATTCTCAACCAAAAGACAGTCTTATATTAACAAACGATGCCATTCTATTATTTCCTCATACATTATGCAAATAAGGTCCTGATTTAAATACATTATGTTTAATGGTGTTTACCTTCACTGAACTTTCAAATACCACAAGTATGAAATTCCAGGCAGTTATCATTTCAAAATTATAACATTTTCTCATTAATTATGCAAATTAAGTCCCCATTTACATGATCAATATCTGCCTGTGTTTTTCCCCTTCTCAATTACCAATCTCACAAGCTTCAATAGTCCTATTATGGAATGCAGCTGATTTATAGAATATCCCCATAAATTATGCAAATCACATCCACCTTTGCATAATTATCACATAATCATATCAAGCATCACGTAAGCTACCTACATACCAAAAATCACGACGATCTGTCAACCGGTTCTTGTGTTATCCTCTTTTAAATATTTTCAAACAGATAGCCCTGCAATTTCAGAGCAAGCCGCTAGGGGACCCAAACTGACGTCACTTCTCCCCCAGCACAAGAACTACCTACCATCCATGTTTCGTCACCCTAGCATGTCTAGATCATGAGATATTAAAATCGGAAGTTCAGCTGCAGTACCATAACAAGCCGCCAGGGGGCCCAAAATCTAATCAGTTCGAGCTCTCATCAAGACCTATCTACATACCAAATATCAAGATAATTCATCCAAGCTTTCTCGAGTTATGCTTTTGACAGAAAGACACACACACAGACAGACACACGGCCAGGAAAACATAACCTTCTCCAATTCTTGGCGAAGGTAATAATATATGTAGTGCCATAGTAAATGTAAGGTATACAGGTATAATTATGCCAACCATGTATAGATTATTCAATATAAATATAGTAGTCTCATAGTGTATACAAGTGGTGCATAGCATATTCACCATCTGATATTTGTAGTGGCATAGTACATGCATGATATATAATCACGTCAATCATATGTTGATTATTTCATATATAAATGTAGTGTTTTATAGTATATGCAAGTCATGTACATCTTATTCAATATTTATGTGTAGTGTCATAGTGTATTTAATGTATAGTTCAATATGTATATATGCATAGTTTTATAGTATTATAACTATATCAAGATATAGTTATATCGTCATGTATAGTTTCCTTTTCTTTGCAATTAGACCTTCAAAATGTATCAAATCTCATCATTGTTAGTATTTGCATACCTGCAATAAGATTGTGAGATAAGAGTGATGTGAAATTCTGTAAGTAAAGCTGTCGAGATTCAAAGTGCTTGTTCTTGCATCTTTGTTCTTAATTACATAGCTGCTATATAATTCATTTGAAAATATTCCAGTTTTGCACTGGGGTAAGTTTGGAATAGTCCACTTTTGCGTAGGAGAGAGATGGACTGAAATATGCTTTATTTGCTCCAAAGCAAATGTCGGCCTTTCTATGGAGGTATTGTTTTTGGCGCGTCTGTGTGTGTGTCTGTGTTTCCGCACACTTGTAGTCAGCATAACTTCATATAATAACGCCTTTGGATTGTGATGATATTTAGTATGCTGGTAGGTCTTAGGATGCCAAAGGTCAAGGTGAAATATGGGCCTCCTGGTGAATGACCTTGGTACTGCAGCAGAATTTCCGGTTTCTGTATCTGTACAGCCGGTATAACCGCCTTTCGGCGTAACACACCAGCTTCGCAGGCACGCGGCGCGGCGGCAGCTGGCTACATTACACCGATCGACTTGAACATCTAACTCTAAACTTTGTTTAAAGCTATTTAGTGACAATGCCCCTACTGTACTTGGTGACAGCGAGTTCCATTCTGCGATAGTTCTAGGAAAGAATGAATTCTTGAACGCCTCAATCCTTGGTTGATAACTCTGGTACTTGAAGGCATGGCTATTTCTTGTTCTCTTCTGGGCTAGTATTAGGTACTTAGTAATTGGGACGTCCACCAGTTTATTAGTCATTTTGTACATCATGCATAGTCTGGACATTTTTCTTCTGTCTTCCGGTGACACCCACTGTAAGTTACTTTTCATTTCCGTGACACTAGCACCTCTTTCGTAGTTGTTCATGCAGAATCTTGCAGCTTGATTCTGTACCCTTTCCAGTTTATCTTTGTCTTTCTTTGTATATGGATCCCATACTGTCACGGCATATTCTAGGTTCGGTCTTACAAGTGACGTGTATGCAAGTGATTTTACTCTAGTTGGGCATGCCCACAGATTACGTTTGATCACTCCCAATGTCTGTTTAGCCTTAGTTGTGATATTGCTAACATGTGCACCCCACTTCAGACCGCTTGTCAATGTGACGCCCAGGTACGGATGGGTTTTTGTGGTAGTTAGAGCCTGACCACAAAACTGGTAGCTAGTTTCATGTGGTATTCGTTTGTTCGTTATGTGCATAATGTAGCATTTTTCGGGATTAAACTGCATGAGCCATTGTCTTTGCCATTCTTCCAGAGTGTTCAGATTTATTTATCTTTTGTCCTGAACATGCTATGGTCTTGATTTTTAGGTGACAGATAGATTGTTCTGTCAGGAATAAGTGGTGTGGGTTTGGCCCCTCTAGCAGCTTGTTCTGGAACTGCAAGGGACTTTTGGGCGAAATCTTTAAAAGCCAATAAGTCCAGATAGGAACAACATATTTTCATCATTTTTGGTAGGTAGGTAGCTGAGAGAGAGATGTACATAATTAAATGCAAATTATGCAAATGAGGACTTTATTTGCATAATTAATGAGGAAATTCTATAATTAGTGTTTTACATTATAGTACTTTCATACATGTAATGTATGTAATCTATGGCAGATGGAACATCACCAGATACCAAATATGCAAATTATGATCTAATTTGCAAGATTAATGCGAAAATTATATGACTCCTAAGTGGTGAATGATGGGAATTTCATACTTGGTACATTTGTTAGTTAATAAAAAGTTAACATGCATTTATTATGTTAATGTGGAAGTCATTTGCATAATTAAAGAAGAAATTTACATTTACATGTCAAGCCCATATTTCATGGAGGTATGAGATTTCGGAACTCTTGTTCTTTTTATTTCCTCTTAAATGACATTTGAAAACTTCATGACTTATTCTGAATCTCTCTAAGGTGTAAATATTTTTGTAGTACACGTACGTGCATGTATACTGGCACTTAATATTCACATTTAAATCATAAGATTATGAGCTGAAGCACTAGCTGTGTAACAAACAACATGTGGACTAGTTTGACTGTCGTTGGATATGCCCAAGGACAAGAACCGATTACGGACTTACTACACAAAAAAAAAAAAACATGTCACATACCCCTTTTCTTTCCAAACCACCTAAAACCTCCATAGATTGCAGAATCTGTGCTGCAAAGTGAATGAAACATTGCCATCATGCATCATCAAATGTCAGCCTCCATGTTATATGGACACAAAGAAAGTGAACTCTTTTTTCCTTAAATGATTAGGCCACACAAATTTAATTTCCTGGTTAACAGATTTACCCGTTTTTTCTGATTTGCAAAAAAAAAAGAATTAGCTGCAAAATGCTCATATTTTGCAAAATGCTCATATTTTGCCCTGAACAGTTGAAAACAGTCCTTTTCGTCCTAGTTGTTACAGTTATTCCATCTTTCAATGGAGTGGTATCATTAAAAGTTCAAAATTCATTGTTTAAATTTGGACCAGCCTGGTGTGTTGACTTCATGGCTCCTATCGTACCATTTTGGGCCATAATAGGATGCCAAGGCCTGTTTTTATTTTTTTTTATTTTTTTTTCTCCCGCCTGCTTCATTATTTTTCTACAAATATCTGTTAACCAAGAAATTAAATTGGTGTGGCCTTAGGTCATAACATTTTTCATTTCGAACTCTAGAAAGATTTGATTGCGATCTTACCAATGTTGGGATAACACTAGATCGTTTGAAATTTACAAGTATGTACTGTATAGCAGACCCCCACCCCAATTTACCTAGATAAAGTGCTGAAAGCGGTCCATGTACAATATAATAATGTATAATTAGCCAAATTGTAAATGATATGACTGCTACATGTGTACATCCACATACATTCACACAAACAACTACAATCCACAAAGCTTCAAAACAAAGGTCCACCGCCATCTCCTGGCATAACCACATTATACATACTTACTAATAAATAAGCACCTCTAGCTCTTTGCCTAGAAGTGGCCAAATTTGGCCTTGCATGCATTGAGCGAAACCGTTGAAAAAACATGTATATAAGACAAAAATTGATGAATACAGTAATTATTATCCATTCAGAACATTTAAATGTTCAGGATATAATTTTATGTTAAAAAATGTGTAATGCTATTTGTTTGAATTGGCCAGTCAATTTTACACTTAGTTGCCAAATCTAAGACCACAGCAAGTAATTTTTATTGATGACATCAGCACCCACATTAAGTTTTGCCTGATTTTGGAAAAAGAATTGTTGCCTTCTATCTGACAGTGGTCAACATGCTGAAAATGGGCAGATATCTGATGCCATGCCGGGATGCCATGCCGGAAGGTGAATGGCAGATAACTTTGAAGAGAGGAGACAAGAAAAGACTCTAATTTAAAATTTGTTTCTTACTTTGATGCAGTGATATGTGATGCTGGCTGTGTATATGTGATTTTCGCGCTGAATCCAACCGATTTGTATAATGTTTAAGTCAAAATTTTAGATGTAGGAACCTTGCATGTTTTTTTGGCCTGCCTTGTTTTTTTCGCCCACTTGCATTAGATTTGGAGTCTGTGGAGGATGTCATCCAGAAAATTTATTTGCTGTGGCCTAAAGTATCACACAGTATTAACATGGAATACTGTCAGAGTTGTATGTTTCAACTCGTGCTATTCTTTATTGTATTTAATTTGTTGGTTTTTAGATTTTCCTGAAAAAACATTCCAACAGGTTTATTCAAATTTCATTCATGAAAGGAAAAGATGTCATCGACAACATGTCATCAAAGATATTATTTCTTTCATGAGATTTCTTGTATGTGCCCGGCTCTTGAGACTGTAAAATTGCTGTTGAAGGTATGCCATGCTAATAAATAAGAGCTGTTGTGGCTTACATTCTACTTTAGAAGATATAAGTGTACACCCACCATTTGTACTGTGTACTGTAATTTACCTTGTATTCGAGGTAGCAAAATTTTGCGGCCCAAGAAAACTGGACATATTTGCGTGGTGGTGGCAGGTGCGGAAGAAAGAAGTTGGCAAATAATCTGTGGTATAGAAATGACTGCGAATACCAAGAGTATAAAGCGATTTACAGTATTTGAACATAGCTCAGGGAGCACTACATTGAGTTTTTTTGACAAAGCTTATTGAATTAGTAATGTACAAGTACATACAGTAGTAAATGGAGGTAAAGTATCTCATAGTAGATGTCCAATATATAAATATCCAAGCAAGGGATGATGTGAAAGTTTAACAGGATTATACGTAAATATTATGTACTAGTGGTGTCCAAAAAGAGTTTCATTATTTTAGATAAGAAATTTGTCATTGAAATCAATATGATACGTGTTTCTTATTTATGTTTTGTGCCTGTTGAAATATTTTGCAAGTTGTCTTTCACTTGTGAGTTTGAGGTGAAATTCAAGTTTAGTCACTTGAGTCTTTGGCTTCACATTTAAGTAGTTTCACCACCATCATAACAGTACTATACAGGCTTGGAAATTTTTGAGCAACAGTAGATTTATTATGTTTACCGAAGGAAACCATATTGGTTTTGGTCAGTTCTTCTTCTCCAAACAGTGACCTATGACCTGACAAATGACATGATTTATTGACGTCTTCTGAGATGTAACCAAAACGGGTTCAGGGAAGGAAGGTCGACAGTTGGTCATGTTCTTGCACTACGAAGACTGATTGAGGGCATAAAGAGTCACAACCTACCTGCCATAATCACCTTCATAGATTTTAAAAAGGCGTTCGATACCATCCACAGGGGCAAGATGTTGAGGATCTTGAACGCCTACGGCATCCCAGAGCAGATCGTCCACGCCATCGGCAGTCTCTATGAGGGCACAATGGCAAAAGTGGTAACTCCAGACGGGGACACCAGGCCTTTTGAGATTCAAGCTGGAGTCCTGCAGGGAGACACCCTGGCACCGTACCTGTTTGTGCTAGTGCTAGACTATGCACTCAGGGTGGCCATAGAAGGGAGAGAAGAGGAGCTGGGCTTCCAACTGGTGAAGAGGAGGAGTAGGAGGATTGGGCCAAAGGTTGTGACTGACCTAGACTTTGCGGACGACATCGCCCTCCTTTCGGAAGAAGTCCACCAAGCCCAACAGCTACTCCGGAACGTGGAGACCTCAGTTGCAAGGGTTGGCCTACAGATGAACGCGGGGAAAACCAAGTTCATGGCCTACAACCAGCAGTCACCGGTTTGTTTGAAGACCACAGATGGATCCACTCTTGAGAAAGTGGAGGACTTCAAGTATCTTGGGTCCCACATGGAAAGCACTGCCAAGGACATCAACTCCCGCAAGGCAGCGGCGTGGAGAGCCTGCAACAAGATGGACAAGATCTGGAAGTCAGACCTGTCAAGCAAGCTCAAGACACGCCTCTTCCTCTCAACGGTGGAGTCGGTACTCCTGTACGGCTGTGAAGCGTGGACTGTGACTCCCAAACTGGAAAAGCAACTGGATGGCTGCTACACAAGGATGCTGAGGCGTGTCCATAATGTACACTGGGAACAACATCTGACAAACAAAGAGCTCTATGCTGGTCTCCCAAAACTGTCGACAAAAATACGAGCTAGGCGACTGCGGTTTGCTGGCCACACACTAAGGAACTGCAGGGAGATAGCCTCGAACCTTGTCCTGTGGTCCCCAGGACACGGGGGAAGGAGGCCGGGAAGACCACCCCTCACCTACCCAGATGTGCTGAGAAGGGACGTTGGCCTTCGGGCCGAAGACATGGGGAAGGTGATGGAGGACAGAGACTACTGGGCAGCCATTGTGGTTCGGGTGGCAGAGGAAGAGTGGCACCCGACTTAAGTCAAGTCAAGTCATTGACGTCTGTCACCATGGTGACTGGTGTTGGGTTACATAATGTTGCAATTTCATGGTCTGCTCTGCTCCTGTCATCATATACTAGTAGTACTTGTATGTGAATGTGTTTGAATAACAATTAACAGACCAGACCATGTCTAAAGGTAAACATTATGCATTTGTTGATGTTTATTTTATCATTGCACTCTTATTTGAACCCATCATACTAAAGCCTGTACTTTATTTGTAAAATCCTCGTGAGAAGTTTGGCAGAATGTACTGTGCCTGCGCAAAACTCAGCTTTCTCCGATTTTCGTTGGATATTTGGTGAATGTTACATCACACTTTTGCCAATTGTAGGCAATACATTTTTCAGCGTAACATTTTGGAAACTATATACTGTTATCGATAGCAAAGTTCTTTTTTCACAACCATTTATTTTTCATGAGCCAACGTTTCGATGACCGTCTGTCATCTTCATCAGGGCAATTCTGACTGGTTTACTGTGCACTGACGCTAAATATTACCTAGTGCATAGTGCACTAAAAATATTACATAGTTCACAGTGCACTGTTACTTGGTTCACAGTGCACTCAGACTAGTTTTTACTGTTAACAATGGATTTCGGAACGTAGTGCAATTGTGACATACATACTAGGCATTGTTACATCATAGGGACATGCGGTTCCAAATGTAAAGTGTTTCTATAAATAGTATAGACTTTGTTTACTAACAATACTGAGCTATCACATTCCCAAATAGAAATTATCAGAAGTATTGTCACATACGTGTTGTTACAAAATGTATTAGTTGTAAACGATAATAAAACAATGTCAGTTATTAAGAATGTGATCCCAAACTGACATTATTTTATTATAAACTAGAAAGGCCAATATTTGCTTTGGAGCAAATACAGCGATGGGTTCACCACATTTTACGACATGGCAGGGAAAGAATGAGAAACACAAGGGAAAACAATGATTTACATTGATATAACTATAATATGAAGTAACATACGACTAAAACAACAGTTGGATAGCTATTCCCTACTTTATTGGTTAGGATTTTTAATTGCATAATGCAAACTGTTGATTTTCAAAATAAATAAAAAAACGTTCATGCCCCGCATTCCAATGCTGGAGCAGAAAAGCTTGAAATACCTACCAAAACACTTGAATACAGACATACTGTCAGTATGGAAATGCTCTGTGCAGGTGTTAATCAAGTTAAATCCCTACAGCCAATCAGATAGAAATGCTCTGTGCAGGTGGAAATGCTCTGTGCAGGTGTTAATCAAGTTAAATCCCAATAGCCAATCAGCAAGAAGAATAGAGGAAAGCTGCATGCCTATTGGTTGATGCCCTGCATTCCATTGTGATGACTCATACCCAAACGTGGTAAACATGGCACACTAACACAGTAATACATTTGCTATAACACAGTCAAAAAACTCAAATAAAACCATTCTAAAAGCCTGTATCACAAAAATTTAAAAAACGCCTAGGGGTATTTGCCCACTGTACCAAATTTCAGGACCTTAGGACCTAAAATGAAGAAGCTGAATCCATTTAAAAAATGGCAGGAGAAGAAGGAGGAGGAGGAGGAGGAGAAGGAGAAGAAACACCAGAAAAAGCAATATGGTTTCACCTCACCACTTCGTGGTGTGGTGAACCCATAATAACTGACATGTTGGAAGTGGCGTAGTGGGTGCATATGTAGTAAAATTGCTGTAGGGGGTGGCTGGACAAAATAAGGAATTGAGCTAAGACCCCATTGTTATATGTATATGCGTCGTGTGGCGCAACAGCAGGGTGTACGCCTGGAGGTCCGGGGTTTCGACCCCTGTCATACATGTATGTCACTGTGTCCTTGATAAAGGCACATTGTAGCCTCCACCAGGCGTCAGGAGGCGGCTGGAAAGATTAGAATTCGGCCAAATAATAGAGATAGCTTGCAAGGCAAGACGAACTCCTCTGGCATGCTATCTCTCTTATTTGGCCGAATTCTACTATTTCCGGCCGCCCCAAGAAGCCTGGTAATTGGCCTCTTGTTTGGCCGATTTCTACCCTTTCCAGCCCCTTCCCAAAGCCTGGTAGAGGCTAGGCACTTTGCACGCTTTTGAAGATGAGTAACTATTTTTGAAAACTGAGGGAGGGGTCCGGCTGGTTACGGCATTAAGAACCTCCTTGTATACTTGTACGGTAATAGATATCAAGCGTTGAGACGAACGGGAACGAGAGGACGGCGTATTCGAACAACACAGGAGAGCTCAAGGTTAATCAAACAGTGGAAGTACAATATTTTAAATCTACCTCCATGCTCAAACGAAGTCAATAGAACTGGCAGTGAAAAACAACACCGTGCGAGGTGTTCGAGACGCAACCGTACATAGTAGATGAGTGTCCAGGTCTTAGAGTGAAGCGTACGAATTTGGAAAATACAAGCGAACAATGTACGGCTATGAGAGGAGTTGACGGTACTCTGATGAGAACAAAGACGAACAAGGTCAAAACTATAAAAGTATTAGAAATTTGATGGATGCAGATGGTGGTCTCACGGTAGGAGACGGAAGCCAGCGACGGGAAGAAACGGGTAAGTAATGTTTGAAATTTCGTCCTCGTTCAGGTAATGTTGTTCAGTCTGTCACTTTGGTGACGAGGAACAACACAGGACACTGGCAGAACTTACTTAAAGTCGATGAGTTGTTTTTTTAAATATTAATGTCATTGCGTACTGCTGACAATAAGCGGCCTTACACCAGACTAATGAGAGCGTGTTTTCAGACGAGTAACACAGGACACTGGCAGAACTTAGGTGATGAGTTTTTTAAAATATTAATGCCAGTGCGTACTGCTGACAATAAGCGGTCTTATTACACCAGAATAATGAGAGCGTGTTTTCAGACGAGTAACACAGGACACTGGCAGAACTTAGGTGATGAGTTTTTTTTAAATATTAATGCCAGTGCGTACTGCTGACAATAAGCGGTCTTATTACACCAGAATAATGAGAGCATGTTTTCAGACGAGTAACACAGGACACTGGCAGAACTTGATGATGAGTTTTTTTTTAAATATTAATGTCATTGCGTACTGCTGACAATAAGCGGTCTTACAGTGGAATAATGAGAGCGTGTTTTCAGACGAGTAACACAGGTGCACTACAAAAAATGTTTTTTCTTGTTTTTCTTAATAATAAATATTTTCTTAATTCGTGGACAAATTTTCTCACACAAAGAAATTTTAAGACTGAAGACGGATGAGTAAGAAAAAATTTCTTCAAGTGAATTCTCCCACGAAGAACTTTTTTCTAATTTTTCTTCAGTGAAGAAATTCTTTCTAAAAACGGTAATTGCCTTCAAGAATTTCTAGAATTTCAAGTTTAAATTTCTTGATCTTCATGTCTAGCAAGATGTTTTTCTTGATTGTCTAAGAAATACTAGAATTTATTTCTGCCCTTTCTTGTATTTCTTCTGATAAGAAAAAGCAAGAAAATCAAGATATCAAAAAACAAGTAATGGTTAGAATAACATTCTTATACATTCTTGTCTTTCTTATCTAGAAACTTAAGAGAGGCATTTTTGAGTTTTCTTGGTAATGTTTAAGAAAATACAAGAAGCTGTTTCTTTCTTTTCTTGTATTTTCTTCAGGTAAGGAAAATAAGAAAAATCAAGATCTTGCTAAACACGTAACACTAGAATGACATTCTTAAATGTTCTTGTTTTTCTGATGTAGAAACTCTGAGAAAGGTATACTTCTCAGTTTTCTTGGCAATGTTAAGAAAATTCAAGAAGTTGTTTCTTGCCTTTCTTGAGATATACCACAAAGAAAATCTAGAAAATCAAGATATTTTAGTTATAAGACATGTTCAAGTCATGATTAGAATACCAGTCTTCTTTTTCATTGTAAAGAAATTTTTAGAAAGGCAATTCTTGTTTTTCTTGTTTATGTTCAAGAA
>NW_017802414.1:1067917-1070438 GCF_001625305.1 Branchiostoma belcheri | reverse complement strand
GAGGGAGAGAGAGAGACATAGATATAGATAGAGAGATAGATAAATAGATAGATAGAAATGGATAGATAGATAGATAGATAGATAGATAGATAGCTATAGATAGATAGATAGATAGATAGATACATACATATATACATATATATAGAGAGATATAGACATATATAGATATAGACATATATAGATATATATCCGTGGCCTTCACTCACATGAAGGGCCGATGGGAAGTAGGGTACCGATGAAGGATTAGACAGATTTATCTCATATTAGCTTAAAGCAATGAAATAACGATACTACACCTCAAACATGGCTATCACCTCTTAAAGCTGCCAAGGCAAAGATCAGACTGTAAGGTTTGGTCACATTGGAAACCCATATCACTTTTTATTGCCAATGGTGCTAATTGACTCATGCTAAATTGTGTAAAGGAGCCTTAACTAATCAACGATAAATATAGTTGATATCCCTACCATTGGCAGTTGTTATGTCAGCCATCAGCATGAAGAAGGTGACTGCCCACAACACCGACGTGCGGAAATCCATCATATCCTGTGCAGCAAAAGAAAAAAATAATAAAAAGGTGCCGGTTTACTTGATAAAAAGTGCAGAACATTAGATGACAAAAAAAACTCAAATTGGATATGCTTTTTGCTGCAAAACAGTATCAAATTCAAAGGTAGACGAGTAGATTGAATGAAAGAATCTACTCATAACTGTATCTATACGTGACAAATGAATCTCTTCAACCAAATTCCAAATTCAAAGGGTATTGTCAAATTGGCAAGATATCTGTTCAGCCAAAATTATATTCAGCCGAACAATATATTCTTGCTAATATCACAGGAACCAAGTATACCAGTTAATACAATGGCCTTGTGACCATATTGATGAATACTATTTAGATAATTACATATAGTGAAATGCCTTAGCACAAAACTAAGCTTTGAAAGACTTGCAAGCTTAATGATGTACAAGATTACACAAGTGAGCCAAGAGCCTACAAATTTAACAAGACATGACAATGCAACAGTAAAGACCTGGTGACAACCAGCCGTACGTCCTTTTTCTCCGTACGTTTTCTGGGACGCTACGTCTGCTACGTTTTTTTTTTCTGAAAACGTGGGGAAGGAGTGGCGTCTACGCACGTCACTCGCACGTCACTCGCACGGTTGCGCAAAGTGTAAGGGTGTGGTCAGCACAAAATTAAACGTCCATATATAAGAATGTAACCGTGACGCGTTTATCACCAACCTCAAACGTGCTGGCAGGTTGTCTGCAGGTTGCATTCAACGCTCCATCGCAAACTTAAGTCTACTGTTCACGTGACGTATCGTCTTCGTACAGAAAGAAAAAAGAAAGTGAACGGTGAAAAGCCTAGATATATAGCCAGGGACCCACTAGTTTACCCCTGGACCCCGCCTGGGACACAACAGCTGTAAGAGCCGGTCGGCACCCTGCCGTACCCCTAACGGGTCAAGACAGGACACTGACCAGGTATCGGACGGGTCCCTGACAGAAGCCAGCCGTCAAAGGGACCAAACGTTTGTTGATTTCAAATAGAAGCCGCCTCTAGCTGCGCCCGTAAAGGGTGCCAAAAAAAGGTTAATTGTGACCCTGACAGCCGGGGACGCCAGGCTTCATGACGCCATGCATTTGGCGTCAACACCGAGAACATGCCGCGCAGGCCCATCTGAAATGTTACTCTAGCTTAAGCAGAATGGATTCAGCGGTGATAAATAACGAGAAGCCGATTAGGCTTAAACAGGGCTTTCCAAGTAACCTATACGCTCGAGAGACTGGAATGCCTAAGGGCCTCCTTTTGTCTGGAGTAATTACGTACAGTTGCATTCCAAACACTGTGCATGTCTTTTACGCCCCTTTAGAACAATCCGCCGACAACCAACCAACCATGCAGTCTTTGCGTCAAGGAGTTGTCTTATCAAATATACGTGTAGTTTACGTTTACTTTTATATAAGAATCAACTTAAAGTAAAATTGAAGTAAAATTTGATTGCCAACCAAACCATGGAGAGACTTAAACCATTACCCTCCAAGCAGAGGTTGATGGTGGAACATCGCTTGCTTTTTACATATGGCCCCCTTTTTGTCGCTACCACCACCAACCTATGCCTGCACTTGCATAGGGAGGAGCAATTCAAATGGTGTTCCCACCCCTCCTCGTGCCGATATTAACAGCTACCAAAAATTTGTCGTGCTAAGATTTTTACAAGCGGTTTATGGCTTGAATCTGGGACAAATGCAGTCACCCGCGCACATCTCAGTGGGAGTTCCCGCCTAACCCTGTCCAGATAATACTGTATCTATAATATCTATAATACGGAGATCTCGCACCCCCTGATTTTGCACCCCCCCGGGGCGAGATCGCTAGCGATCTCGAACCCCCCAGGCGAAATCGCTAGCGATCTCGCACCCCCCAAGCTAGTGTTTTCGCACCCCCCAAACTAGTGTTTTCGCACCCCCCGGTGGATCTCGCACCCCCCCGCCAAACATTTTGAAAATTGTT
>NW_017802414.1:1057985-1067867 GCF_001625305.1 Branchiostoma belcheri | reverse complement strand
CTGTAGAGAAAGGTATTCTTACTATAAGAACTTAAATCAAGAAAAGCTTCCTTTAAGGTAAGAAGTACTTTTATATGGAACACATGTATTTAAGATCCTAATTCTTACTTTCTAAGAATTACGTTCTTGGAACGAGAATATGAATCTTAATGCAAGAATATCATTCTAGATGTTTCTATAATCCAGCTACATGAATATAAGAAACCGATAAGGAAGATATTCTCACTACAAGAAAAACTCTATAAGAAAAAAATTCTAAGAAAAAACTTCTTAATTCGTGGACAAAATCTTTTTCTTACACAAAGAAAGTTTTCGTCCCTGAAGGATTTTTTTCTTTCTGGAAGAAGAAACAAGAAAAACAAGAAAATGCATTTTTGCAGTGATGTGACGAGAATATCTCGATGTTGATTACTGTAATTCCAAATTTTGTCACGGTAATTATATTCGTTAAGTATGTTCGTCACTGTACCGCGAACTTTATCATCACCGCTAACAAATAATTTTCCGACTTTCTTTTCTCTGCACCTGCTATCACCAAGTCACCCAAAGATTTTTGGTATATAATATTAAAAAAAATAAAAATAGCAAATATTATTCGCTTCTACGGTACTACTAGTGATCAATGAACATAATTACAAGACCTTTAATGTTGCTATGCCATTGCACGGTATATTTAGAAAAAATATTTTGCATTTATATCACCACGACCTAGTGGGGGAACTTTCCTCTGCTCTTTTTGGCCTTCGTTTTTGGAACAACTAACTCTTAAACTTTCTGTTCAAGTGACTTAACTTGCAAGAAGACCAACTGTGTACAGTACACATACATTTCCGCAGCATCAGACGGGACGGTCTCCTCAGCACAATCGGCGGACACGAACAGACCGTCCGCCCGGCCACGCGCGGGTGTGGCGGGAGTGACGGGATGGCGGCACGACTTTTCACGGCTACGATCATCTGTTGGCTGATGTTTACCACAGGTAGGGGCTATCTACTTGTAGGTTTGTACACAAACTTATCGGCATCTATAACAAAAGAGGGATAAAATCATAATAATATCAAAGTTTATGGTTTAATATATCAAGAATTTTGTTTCTGTTTTAGAGATAGGTATGTTTTTATCACTAGCAGTGTGTCACAGAACTATAGGCATGTTGATCATGTTGAAGGTTTGGCAATGCTTACAGCTACTGATTAAACTGACCCAGTTGATCACAGACAAGCCATAACATGGTCATGACAAATAATTGTTGACATTGCTGGAGGCTGTGCGGCTTGAGATACATTCCAGTATTTTGCACAGTTTTCATCGACTACGGACCATACATCTACCTTGTCCCTTTAACATAGTTGTAGTCTTATGATACTTTGCACCGGTTAAGTGATATATAACCAAATGATGTAGAAAATGTCTTGCTTTGTTTGTTTGTTTTGCATAACCGGTAAACCGCTTTTAGCTTAGGCGTAACACACCAGTTTTGTACATGTAAGCTGCGTTAAGACCGGATTGCAAGGTTTAAGCCACTCACATCGGGAAGGTCAACTACTCATTTCGATTAGTGCGGTTGGTTCTTTAACGTGCGTGGGATGTGGCTCTCCCCAAACACGGGACCTCTATTTAACGTCATATCCGAGGGAGGTCCCTAACCAAAGCTAGGTACTCATTTATACCTGAGTGAAGTGAGGAAAGTCGTGTAAAGTGCCTTTCCCAATGTGACAAGGTGGGGTTCGAACCCGGGACCTCTTAGTTCCTAGCCGAAGACGCAACTGCTACGCCACACGACCCCACACGACTATTGAGTTACGTAGCCTTTCTAATCTGTTTTCTTTGTGGACGGGTTTTTCTGACAAGTAACTTGATGAAACGTTTGTGTAATACTATTTGCCTCTCATGCGAAAGCATATAATAATACAGCTTTTGTCTGAATCGAGATGGGACATGTTGTGAGTAAACGCAGGGAAACTCTTAAAATTGCATATATTTGACATTGTTGCGTTGCGTTCCTTTTGTGCCCACTATTTCAGCTCAGAGGTGGAATGCATGGGAACTTTAACATAGACTGTTTATGTCCAGACGCATTTATCTGTTCAAACCGCGTAGGCATGAGTCATCAAGGCGTTGTCGCCATGTCATCACAGGATCGCCACACGGCATTTATGAATTGTTGGAACTTGAAGCGCTCACAGATAGACAACTGCCAGTGATGAATTTTATTGCAATATCCTCGACAGAATCCAAATTTAAAGCGATATGGTGAACAAAACAAGGCGGTCATTTTCAAATTTAAAGAAAATGAACTTTGAAATAACATTTCAGGTGCGTAGAAAAGAAAGTCGGAGAATTACTTGTTTACGGTAATGATAGAGTTCGCCGTACAGAAGTGACGAACAAACATAACAAACATATATACCATGACAACATCAGGAATTACAGTAGTCAACATCGAGATATTCTCGTCACACCTGTGTTACTCGCCTGAAAACACGCTCTCATTATTCTTGTGTAAGACCGCCTTTTGTCAGCAGTACGCAATGGCATTAATATTTAAAAAAAACTCATCACCTAAGTTCTGCCAGTGTCCTATGTTGTTCCTCGTTACCATAGCGACAGACCAAAGAACATTACCTGAAAGAGGACATGTGTCCCATACTACATAGTCTTTTTAACTTATAAAGTTATTATAGTATGTTTGTTATACAGCAGTCCTGCACAATTGTTGTGCAACAAAGTTTATTGTCATTGATAACCCCCACCCTGGTGAATTGCTGTGTAAGGAAAGTCAAATTTGGCAGAAATTGGCCGGAGATGACAACAATAACAATGCCATAAAAGCTATTAAACGTTATTTAGAAGAACAAAAACGCACGGAAACTCTGAAAAAGACAGGCTACATGACGTTATTTTTGTGCCCACTATTTCAGACTAAAAGAAGAATTGACGTGGAACGCATGGGAACTTTAACATAGACTGTTAATGTCCACATGAATTTATCTATTTAAACCGCATAGGCATGAGTCATGGAAGGCGTTGTCGCTATGTCATCATAGGATCGCCACACGGCCATCATGAATTGTTGGAATATGAAGAGTTCACCGTGATTAGACATGCATACAATTGCAACAGCAAGGAAATTTAGACTATGGATGGGATCCTCCACAGACTCCAGATTTAATGCGATAGGGTGAAAAAAACAAGGGGGGCGAAAAGGATTCACACATTTTTACATTTTTAGATAATAAACTTTGAAATAAAAGTTCAGGTGAAAAAATCTAAATTTCGTCTTAAATGTGTATACCTTAGGCCATGTTGATTTGATTATATGGATGACATCCGCGCGCGCATCAATTTTCGCCCGTTTCCAAAAAAAAAAGTTTTCGACCATACTATCAATCGTGCAAAAAAGCGGCAAAATGAGCAAATATATGCTGTACATTGCAAAAAGACTTTTCAGAAAACGGATAAGGGACTGTACGGCCTGTAGGGACTTTAGCGGGGGGAGTGTCGGAGTGTAAGAGGTCGGGTCAATTTTTTCCCCCTGGCCCTCCCCCCAGGCTCAATTTCCCCCCTGGCCCTCCCCCCCAGGCTCAATTTTTTCCCCTGGCCTTCCCCAAGCTCATTTTTTTTCCTTGGCCCTCCCTCTTTCTGTAATATCAAAACTGACACCTAAACTTTTTTCTAAAGCTCGGAAACGACACAAAACAACCATCGTATACATCTTCAAGGTCCCCAAGTTATAGATTTTGTTCAGAGCGCGACATCGGAGCTGGGGGGAGGGGGCTCCGAAGGCGACGGGAGCGCCGCAGGCGTAACAATCTAGGGGGGTCCCCAAGGAATTTTTAATTTTTAGCTCTCGAGAACGCTATTTTCCGCATTTTGAGAGGCAAAATCTGAGAGAAGGATAGATATTTTGACATATGTACTTTAGGGTGCATCGGTGGGCCAGAGTTTGTTGGATGCCCGCGGACCCATTTAAATGTGTCCTCGGTAAAGAATAATTGCGTCCAAAGACGCATGCCTGGCGGGAACGCTGGTCCAGGGGCATGCTCCCCCCGGAATTTTTGTTCCCTCGAAAGCGTAATATTACCTGCATTTTGCGAGGCAAAGTTATCGGAAATGGCTGTGATTTTGTCACTAGTATGGTGCCGAGTCGACACGTAGCGTCCGGCGGAGGTTCGGAATATATAAGTTTTTGGGACACTTTCGGATACACTTTTGTGCGTCCGGGCCAAAAATAATTTGTCAAAAGGTTTATAGCTTTGAAAGTGTTGGACAGGTATTACGAATTCTGAAAAAAAAATTCCTTGGCCCTTCCCCCAAGCCAATATTTCTTTGCCCTCCCCCAAGCTCCTACTTTTTTTCCTTGCCCCCCCCCCTAAATTTCGTACAGTCCCTAATGTTGTCAAATTCCAACGTCAAATAATAGAACAAAAATGACGAATTTATTGTGCAGTATACCAAACTCTGTGTATTTGGTCATTTTTTCGTCCTTCCTGACTACATAGAGTTTATACTTAGGGAACTTTTTTTTTTGGCCAACCTTTTTTTTTATTCGCACGCTCGCATCAGTTTTGGGGTTCCCGGAGGATGTCATCCATATAATCAAATCAACATGGCCTTAACTAGAAAAAAGGGCGTCTAAAATGTGTATACCTTAACCCTCAAGAGAACACATTTCCGGACTGATTAATCTGTACACCTGGGGTCCGCGCGGACCCCAGAACAGTTTTTTTTTGCTAATTTTAGAAATTTTCAACATGCTACCAGCTTAATTGTTTTGCAAAGTGATGTGTGAACCTCTATGTCCACATTACGTACAAAAATCATGCATTTTCAACTTTTCTTATTTTTTGGTGAAGAAAAGAAGAAATTTTTAAGCCATATTCAGACCGAAGGGGCTTTTCAGGCCCAACTTTAATCTCAGATAGCGCCTGAACGGCTTGCCCTAGAAGCATCAAATTTGGTGACCTTTTCTAAAATGTATCTGGGAAAAAGTTCATATTAGTTTAATCCTAGTAATTTAATTATTTTTTGTATGTTGCCATGGCAACGGGTTTCTGATAGGCAGTTTTTTATATATCAGTAATTTTGGTTTACAAAAATATGGGTTTTATGTCAAATTACACTTCCTTTCTAACATTAATAACATCTTACATAATTAAAGATAAGTTAAATCATGTAATATTCATAGAATATGCTAATTTGATGACGCCATTGATCAAAATCCATATGGCGGACCATATTTTTAGCTCTGACATCATATGACGCCATAGTTACACCAAAGTTGTTAAAATTTCATTCTATAACTACACCATTCTATGAAAATTTGGTAGCCGTATTATAAGTGCAAAAAACATACAAAAACGGAAATAAGGTTATTTATAAGAACGCCAATGTATCCATTACGATGGAAAGCCGGCTGGGGTCCGCGCGGACCCCAAAAGAAAATCAGATATAATTTTTTTTAGAAATTTGGAAAACAGTGTTTTCTGCACTGCATTGAGGGACAACTTTGTGGGTGACAATTACCTAAAACTTCAGAAAAAAATCTTTAGAAACAAAAAAGATATTACAGAATATATAGTGCTGGGGTCCGCGCGGACCCAGGCACGCTCGTCCCCAGCGCCCGTACGCGTGGAGAAGCCATAGGTATAGATCGTGGCTTAGCCCGCAGGCTATGGAAAATAAACTTTCTTTAATGCAAAACTGTCGTTTTTGTTTTCTTTGCGCTTTCTAAAGGGTTATGATAACCTACATGTACTCTACTCTGGTGGTATTTTCGTGCTCGCTCGCCAGTACACTACAAAAAATGTTTTTCCTTGTTTTTCTTAATAATAAATATTTTCTTAATTCGTGGACAAATTTTCTTACACAAAGAAATTTGAAGACTGAATACGGATGAGTAAGAAAAAAATTCTTATTGACAAATTTAGTGAATTCTCCCATGAAGAATTTTTTTCTAATTTTTCTTCAGTGAAGAAATTTTTTCTAAAAAGCGTAACTGCCTTCAAGAATTTCTAGAAATTCAAGTTTGAATTTCTTGATCTTCTTGTCTAGCAAGATTGTTTTTCTTGATTGTTTGGTCCAATCTAAGAAATACTAGAATGTATTTCTGCCCTTTCTTGTATTTCTTCTGATAAGAAAAAGCAAGAAAATCAAGATATTAAAAAACAAGTAATGGTTAGAATAACATTCTTAAATATTCTTGTTTTTCTGATCTAGAAACTTAAGAGGAGCATTTCTGAGTTTTCTTGGTAATGTTTAAGAAAATACAAGAAGCTGTTTCTTTCTTTTCTTATATTTTCGTCTGGTAAGGAAAATAAGAATAATCAAGATCATGCGAAGCGCGTAATCACTAGTCAAGTAAGAATGTCATTCTTAAATATTCTTGTATTTCTGATGTAGAAACTTTGAGGGGGGCACTTCTCAGTTTTCTTGGCAATGTTAAGAAAATTCAAGAAGTTGTTTCTTGCCTTTCTTGAGATACACCACAAAGAAAATCTAGAAAATAAAGATATTTCAGGTATAAGACATGTTCAAGTCATGATTAGAATATTAATCTTGAATTCATTGTAAAGAAACGTTTAGAAAGGTAATTCTTGGTTTTCTTGTTTATGTTCAAGAAAATACAAGAAATACTTTCCGGTTTGAACTCAATATAATATTTGACCAATAGCAGCATTGGTCATGTGATCTTTGTTGTAAGCCCCTGATTGGTGGATTCATATCCCAGATGACAGTTGCTCATGCAGGAGACAGAGTTCAGTTCGTGGAAGATGCTGGTGCTGTTAACTTCTGTTTCTATCAAATGATTCGGATCAGTTTCAAAGTCAAAAACAGGGTGCAGGGGATCTTGTACCATAGAGGAAATGGAGATCACTGTCGGACTGCAGAAAGAACCAAGTTTGGAACGGAAATGCTGGATTTTTTATATATTTATAAGGTAAGTGCTTCTGCACCCCCCTCCCCCCCTAGGTAAAAAGACGGAAAAATGTTCCTGATCGGTTTAGATACAAAAAAACAAGCATGAAAATCATTAACTAGAATTTAAAGAAGGATTTTGAAATAACAACAGTTACTGTAGCCTCTTTGAATTTGGTTCAGTTTAACATTTTTCTGTTACTTAGGAGCTAATATGTTAAACAAAAGCTACCAGCTATTTGCATTGACCTAAA
Source organism: Branchiostoma belcheri (assembly GCF_001625305.1). NCBI lineage: Eukaryota > Metazoa > Chordata > Leptocardii > Amphioxiformes > Branchiostomatidae > Branchiostoma > Branchiostoma belcheri. The sequence continues at coordinate 1,060,695 of NW_017802414.1, read as the reverse complement.
AGGTCATTAGTTGATTACATTCCCTCACTGTAGGGTTAATTCTGAAATACTGTAACACAGTTTTTATTTTTATCTGGAGGTAATTTTTATAGGTAACAGAATGATGTCTTCATTAAGCACTTTAATATCACTGTCTCAGGTACAATGTGTGTCACTTGATACTTGTGATATAACAGTGATAATGGCATAGTCATAAAACTTTTTTCCAGATGCGGGAGGATTGTGACCTTGCCAATGCTGGCGTTTTCTTCGTGTAGGGAGAAATGCTATCCACTACCAAGCTGGGACTGAACAGACTGACATAGAGTGCCTACCAAGATGATAAAAATTTCAACATATGGCATGTTATAGATATCATCAGTTTGAAATATTTTAGTCTTGCACAACAACAACAACAACAACAACAATAATAATTTTGTATTGCTTAAAATGAGGTTCAGTCAAAATGTCTTTCTTACAGAGTAGCTAGTTTAAGGAAAATAGATTCCAGGTGAGCTAAAGCTATATTGAATGTAACAAAGTAATAGCTTCTTTTTGCCTCAGATTCTGTTAAAGATGATCTTATGTTTATTATTCTAAATGTATGAATGCTAATCTTTAAAGCAAGAAAAACTTTCTTGGATTAAGAAACTAAACTTGGTCTCCTGATAAGAAATATATTCTTAGTATAAGAATGTTCTTCTTAACAAGAAAATATTTCTAGAAATAAGAATGTTGGTCTTATGGTAAGAATTATATTCTTAGTACAAGAATGTTAATCTTAAAAGCTAGAGAAAACTTTTTAGTAATGGGAATTTTGGTATTGAGACAAGAAACATATTCTTGGTATAAGAATTTTAATCTTAAAAGCAAGGAAAACTTTCTAGGATCAAGAAACTTGGTCTTCTGGTAAGAAATATTGTTCTTAACAGCAAGAAAACATTTCTAGAAATAAGAATTTTTGTCTTGTGGTAAGAATGGTATGCTTGGTACAAGAATGTTAATCTTAAAAGCAAGAAAAACTTTCTAGTAGAAATAAGAATTGTGGTCTTGAGATATTCTTCGTATGAGAATGTTAATCTTAAAAGCAAGAAACTTTTTTAGTAACAGGAAGAATTTTCGTCTTTGTGTAAGAAAAATATTCCTAGTTTAAGAATGTCAATCTTAATTCAAGAAACTCTTTCTAGTAGAAATAAGAAGTTCTGTCTTAGGTTGAGAAAAATATTCATACTTTCCATGTAAGAATCTTAATCTTGAAAGCAATAAAAAGTTTCTAACGGATGTAGGAATTTTGTTTTTTGAGTTAAGAAAGATTCTTGGTATAAGAATTCTAATCTTAAACCAAGAAATGCTTCCTGGAAGAAATAAGAATTTTGGTCTCGAGATAAGAAAGATATTCTGAGAATGTTAATCTAAATACAAGAAATTTTCTGGTACAGGCAAGATTTTTAGTCTTGAGATAAGAACGATATTCTTATTATTGGAATGTCAATCTTCAAAGTAAGAAAAAAATTCTGCTAAAAATAAGAATCTTCATCTTCGGGTGAGAAAAATATTCTTAGTTATCATCTGAAAATGTCATTATCAAAATCAAGAAAAACTTTCTGGGATCAAGAATCCTGGGCCTCTGGTGAGAAAGATATTCTTAATATATTAAGAACTTCTACCTTAAAAGCAAGAAGCCCTTTCTTGGCACAAGAATCTTTATTCTGTAGAGAAAAGTATTATTGCTATAAGAGCAAGAAAAACTTCCTTAAAGGTAAGAAGTACTTTCATGTGGAACACAATTTTAACCCTCAAACACCCGAACGGGGTCCATTTGGACCCCAGGCGTATATTTTTAAGTGCTATTTGAACATTTTTGATTCCAAAAAAAATTCCTCTCGTGACTTTGTCGATAAACCTCTTCTTCAACTTCTCTTAGATGTTTTTTGGAGATCGGCACAATTTTGTAAGACTAACAATGGGAAGTCTGATGTAAGACGTCTGGGGTCCAAACGGACCCCAGCCATATTTCTCCTTTCCTACACACAAAATTGTTTGTCTATGTCCTTGGTGTTGCCCGTAAATGTGGAGAATTTAGGATGGAATTTATTGGCGTCAGCGGGAAGTATATAAAACTCGTTGTTTTATGGAAGGTAAGGAGCAATTTGTAATAAACAGCACGATACGGTCGGACGGGGTGGGACGGCGGAAAATCGTTTTCGGTCAGACCCCTCTGGTCTCAGGGCTAACCAACGCACGACTGAAGAGAAACCACATGTGTGAGACCACCCCTGTGTTGGAATTCAGTGTCCGACTCACATCCAATCAGGGACCGGTGTGACAGAGATCTCGCACCCCCTGATTTTGCACTCCCCCGGGGCAAGATCACTAGCGATCTCGAACCCCCCGGGGCGAAATCGCTAGCGATCTCGCACCCCCCAAGCTAGTGTTTTCGCACCCCCCAAACTAGTGTTTTCGCACCCCCCGGTGATCTCGCACCCCCCCGCCAAACATTTTGAAAATTGTTCTGTCTGCCCGGTATATAGTTGAAACTGCATTTTAGTGTGATAAAACCATACTTTAATGTTGTAATCGAGAGTTTTACAAGTTTCCCTGGACTAATGTGACGTATTTCAGCACAGCGCAATAATGGTGACTGTGCCCAATGATTGGTTGCAATAGTGTCCCTTAGTTCCAAGAAGAATGTGTGATTAATTCAACGTTATGTCATTCCTCATTATTGATT
>NW_017802414.1:1056495-1057965 GCF_001625305.1 Branchiostoma belcheri | reverse complement strand
TTTAACCCTATCTAGACCGGGCTTTTTTGGGCTTGGTGGGACCCGGCGGGGGGCTCATTCGCCCCCCCCTCAGAACTCGCGAACGGTAAATCGTAGGACCACCAAATTTTCAGAGGATGGTGTACTAGTAAAAATTTATCATACGAACAATTTTTATGTCATTGTGACGTAATATGACGTCATTATGACGTCATTAATGTGATTTTATTGGCCAAAACCGTCTACATAGGTTATTCCCTGAAAACTAAACAATATACGACATAACTTTACCAAAAGTGTTTATGACAGAATATTAGGATGTACTAAGACTTATGTTGCCCATAGCAACACCGGTGACGTCATAAAATGACGTCATGTATATATTACCTATCCGCCATCTTGGATCATCAATCTTGAATTTTGAAAAATAGTTTTTTTTTCAGGATAAAGCCTAAAATACATTGTAAACAGACTAAAGACATTCATATGAACCTTTTTTGTAAAAAGAAATGGGAGTATTGATGAAATTTTAAGGAAAATAAGCTGTATTTACCTGATCTAATGATATGGTCCGCCATCTTGGATTTTGGCCAATGACGTCATCAAATTAGCATAAATTATGCATTTTTAATGATAAAATTTACATATAATTATATGTGATGTTAGTAATATTAGAAACAATGTGTAACTTGACATAAAACCCATAAAATTCTGTTGTTTGAATGGAAATTATTAAATTTGGCAAAAATGCCTGTCAGAAACCCGTTGGCAACAAGAAAAATCATAATCTTATTCCACTGATACAGATTTGTTGCCAACAATATTTTAGGAAAAGTCACCAAGTTTGACGGTTCTAGCTTTAGCCGTTCAGACGCTATGTGACATCAAAGTTGCCGCGGGCACTTTTAGCCCCCCCCCGGTCTAGATAGGGTTAATGTTGTAATCGAGAGTTTTACAAGTTTCCCTGGACTAATGTGACGTATTTCAGCACAGCGCAATAATGGTGACTGTGCCCAATGGTTGGTTGCAATAGTGTCCCTTAGTTCCAAGAAGAATGTGTGATTAATTCAACGTTATGTCATTCTTCATTATTGATTTTTTAAAACAGAACGGAGAATCACTGTAGAGACAGTTACTGTGACTGCAGACGGCCACAGAGCATCGGAAAGTTTAACCTGTGCTCCGAATGGTTTCACTACAGATGTACTAGCATTGGACTCTCGGCCAAAGAAGCAAGGAGCATGCCATTGGAAGACTGAGAGTGTCCAAAATGTAGGCCCCCATCGTCAAAACGGCCGAGACTGTACAGCACACTAGTACTGTGCACGTGAATGCTATTCATTTACGCGATTAAATTAGATCGCTCTTCTGTTACTTTTCCTGTTACTGTTGAGAAGATTCTATGGAAATAAAATTTGAATACATGTAATTCAATTTGGTGTGTTGTATTGCCTCAATAACCTAAGGAACGTACCCTTGCAGTCAAAAGAG
>NW_017802414.1:1037822-1056475 GCF_001625305.1 Branchiostoma belcheri | reverse complement strand
TGATTAATTCAACGTTATGTCATTCTTCATTATTGATTTTTTAAAACAGAACGGAGAATCACTGTAGAGACAGTTACTGTGACTGCAGACGGCCACAGAGCATCGGAAAGTTTAACCTGTGCTCCGAATGGTTTCACTACAGATGTACTAGCATTGGACTCTCGGCCAAAGAAGCAAGGAGCATGCCATTGGAAGACTGAGAGTGTCCAAAATGTAGGCCCCCATCGTCAAAACGGCCGAGACTGTACAGCACACTAGTACTGTGCACGTGAATGCTATTCATTTACGCGATTAAATTAGATCGCTCTTCTGTTACTTTTCCTGTTACTGTTGAGAAGATTCTATGGAAATAAAATTTGAATACATGTAATTCAATTTGGTGTGTTGTATTGCCTCAATAACCTAAGGAACGTACCCTTGCAGTCAAAAGAGCATGAAAGGTAAACAAAAATGGATTTGTGCATTATATACAACTAGAGTTCCACGATCTCATACCTTCGCCAACTGATGTTCACCTTAATTTATATTAGATTATGCATATGAGGTCTTAATTTGAATAAATTATGTTTAATGATATTCAGCTTTGCTCACCCTCCAAACGCCACAAACATCAAATTCCTGGCAGTTAAAAACAATGAAATTATATCGTTGAAGAGATTCATTTGTCACGTATAGATACAGTTCCTAGTGAATTCTTTCATCAGTGACAACTTTGGAAGGATTTGGAAGGAAAATTTGGAGGTTAGTATCCTTATCCTTCCAAAGTTGTCACTGATGAAAGAATTCACTAGGAAATGAAATTATAGCTTTTTCTTATGAATTATGCAAATTAGCCCCTAATTTACATAATATTATATGGCCATGTTCCTCTCCTGTCCAATTACACATGTCACAAGTCTGAATAGTCCTATCATGGCATGCAACAGATTTATAGAATATTCTCATTAACAATGCAAATTATATCCTTATTTGCATAATTGTCATCTCATTATGTCAAGCATCATCTAGGCTGCCTACATACCAAAAATCACAATGATTCCTCAACTGGTTCTTGAGTTATCCTCCTTTAAACATTTGAACTTAAAGTCCCCTGCAGTTCCCAAACAAGCTGCTAGGGGGTCCAAACTTACGTCACTTATTCCCCAGGGCAAGAGCTATCTATCATGCAAAATTCATGACCCTAGCATGTTCAGATCACGAGATATCAAAACCGGAAGTTCTGCTGCAGTACCATAACAAGCCGCTAAGGGGCCCAAAATCTAATCATTTCGAGGTCTCATCAAGACCAACCCACCTACCAAGTATCAAGACAATATATTCAAGCGTTCTTGAGTTATGGTGGTAACAGGCAGACAAACAGACAGACAGACAGACAAACAGACACACCGCCACGAAAACATAACCTTCTTAGCGAAGGTAATTACTGAATATTGGTATTGTCATACTAGAGGATAGTGTTTGTTAATAGGTAGCATCTGATATAGTAACCACTGTGAATTACGAAGGCCGTAACAGAACACATACGGGGTGAACAAATCGATTGAGGGGGTGCAAAATCGCTACCGATTTTGCACCCCCGGGGGGTGCAAGATCACCAAAGGGGTGCGAGATCACTAGTGATATCGTTCCGGGGGGTGCGAGATCGCTAGTGATTTCGCTCCGGGGGGTGCGAAATCACTGGGGGTGCGAGATCTCTGTCACACCGGCTCCCTAGTAGTCTTGGGTTGCGGACTAGGTAGGGAGCTTGAGTTTCACAGGTTATACTGTATGCTGGTACAAAAATATGCTGGCTGAAACATAGAAATGTCAATAACTGGGGTCCGTGTGGTTCAAACCCGCAGATATCACAAAACATATGCTGAACTTTCTTTTCCTTTAGGTAAATTGTCCAAAATAACAATTGGAGAGGCTTTCTGTGATGCTCAACCAGCTGGCCCACTAGGAGGGCAAGAGCCTTGCCTGGTGGTCAGGGCAATAAACTACTTGGCAAGAATATTTTGATCAGGCAACAACTAGGTGTTAATAGCCTTTGACGTTTCGACTGCAGGCAGACATTGGGTGAGGAAATGGTTACATACTGGCCAATTTGATACTGTCTTACCCCCATCAAAATATCTGCTTGGAGATTTTCAAAACATCCCGTAAAGACGAATGTAAGCCAGGGCTGCATTAATTTGATTCATGCATCTGGGGAAGACCAAGGTGATGTAGAACAAACATGTAGATCTAACACCAGTCATGGGATGTGGGAAAGAAATAGAAGCAGAAGACATCTACATCTACCTCGGCAGAAAAGTGACACACGATGGAAAGTTACCTGTCATAGAACAAGAGAAAAATCACACCGGGATGGGCACCTTTTTTGGTAAAGTGGATACCATAATGTAAGAAGACCAGTAGATTTAAAGGGAACGTATTCAATCAGTACGTTCTCCTTGTGCTGACGTACGGCAACAAGACATGGGAACTAATACCCTCATTCCAGTTAGATGGCGCTGAAATAAGTGGGGTGGGGGCCTAAGAGGAATCGGGGCCTACGCAACATGAAATGCACAATGTCGCACAGCGACAGATGAGAGGAAATCGTGCCTGCATATGTGTATGTCCCCTAAATAAGAATTGATTTATTTTTACTTTTTATTTTATTTATTTTCCGTCATCTTTATACAGGGTGGCCCATTATATGATTACACTTCTTTTCAATGGGGCCCTGTTTTAAAAACAAAACACTACAGTCACATACAAACAGTAACATAGAGAGACAATAAATAATGATAATGGCAATAATAATAATAATAACGGAAAAACAGTAAGTTGCCAATAACATCAATAAATAATAGCAAAAAGCATAAAATTGTCCAGTTCGGTCATTGGCCAGTCCAAATTGTTTGTAAGGAGGGGTCAGAGGTCAGGCCAATTTTTACATCTCAGTTTAAAAGTGGACCTGGACGGGCAGGTCTTTATATCCTGTGGAGACCTGTTCCAGAGGATAGGGCCTCTATAGAAGAACTTTCGCTTGCCACATTCAAGGCGCACTAATGAAAAAATGACAGTTTCAAGGATAGGTTCTGACTGTGTCTGGTGGGGTATCTGTGAGATTCGGAAGCCATCTGAAAGCTATTTATATATTCTGAGAGTTCATTGTTAACTGCCTTGTACATTGATTGTAGCAGGTGCAAGATTCTACGTGATAATAAAGTTTTCCAACCTAGGGTAGATAATTCATCATCGTCAACATTTTACAGTTATAAGAAGAGGAGCTGATTGGGCCGATAGAAGGCCTTCCAAGAAACCTTTACGCACGAGAGAATGTGAAATGCCTAAGGGCCTCCAAACACTGTGCATTTCTTTTAAGCCTCTTTCACAAATTCAGAACCTTACCCCGGCAACCAACCAACCAACCAACCAACCAACCAACCAGCCAGCCAGCCAGCCAGCCAGCCAGCCAGCCAACCAACCAACCAACCAACCGACCGACCGACCAACCAACCAACCAACCAACCAACCAGCCAACCAACCAACCAAGCAGTCTTTGTGTCGAGAAGTTGTCGTATCAAAAATAGTCTATATACCCTTATTCCCTTTTTCCATTCAGACAACGCGGTCACAGCGCTCTCTCTGTGACCTGAAATTGGCCAGAGCGAGGAGGGAGCGCCAAGATCACCATGAGAGTGCGATGAGAGCGCGATGGGACCGCGATAAGAACGCGATGAAAGTGTGATGAGAGCGCAATGAGAGCGAGATAAGTGCGCGATGGGAGCGCCATGAAAGCGCGTTGAGAGCCCCATGCATATGAGAGCGCCATGAGAGCGCCATGAGCGCCGTCACCTCGGCGATGGTAAGGAACCGGGTCATACCAATCCCGTGAGAGCGCCGAAGACGGCGATGCAACGATGAGCGCCGTAAGAGCGCCATGAAAGCGCGCAACGGCCTAAACATTAATTTAGATACAAAACATGGCGACCTCGGCACTCTCATGGCACTCTCTCTGCGCTCCGAACAATTTCAGGTCAAAGAGAAAGCGCAGATAGCGCGCAAAGAAGCCGAGTAAAAGCGCAGTGAGAGCGTCCTAGTGAACTGGGAGCCTTACACCCTTGATTTAATAATCTAAATACGATGCAGTATGAACAAGAATAACTTTGAAAGAGAGAGTACGTAAAGAATTCTGTTCCCTATTTCCATAATTCGTTAAATAAGGTATGAATTTGTTGTTCGCCCCAAAACATTGCTGACATTTGAATTTTTTGTCTCAGAGAGCGCAGAGAGGTCGCCTTAGAGGTTCTACTTAAGCACGTTTTTCGTGGAGTTCGGCGCGCTCTCTCCGCGATCTGGCCAATTTTAGGTCGCAGAGAGAGCGCCGTGAAAGCGCCACTAAGAGAAATGGGGGCCTACGCAACATTTCGATGGAAATGCACAGGGTCGCACAGCGACAGATAAGAGGGGATCGTGCCTAAATATGTGTATGTCCTCTAAATCAGATGTGATTGAACGGTTACAAAGAAGGGGGGCTGATTGGGCCCAGAGAGGGCTTTCCAAGTAACCTATACGCACGAGAGACTGTGAAATGCCTAAGGGCCTCCTTTTGTCTGGAGTGACTACAGCTGCGTTCCAAACACTGTGCATATCTTTTAAGCCCCTTTTACACATTCAGAACCTTCCCCCGAAAACCAACCAACCAACCATCCAACCAACCAACCAACCAACCAACCAACCAACCAACCAACCAACCAACCAACCAACCAACCAACCAACCAACCAACCAACCAACCAACCAGTCTTTGTGTCGGGGAGCTGCCGTATAATACAAATTAATCGAATCAAAATTAGATTTGATCAAACCTAGTGCATTGCTGACATTTTCCTAACCACCAGCCAAGCATGGAGAGTCGTTAACCAAGGATCAAGCATCTCTACCCACCCCATTTAGTTACATTTACAAATATCCGGCTAGCGCAGGTAAATAGTAGCCGACGTCGCAGAATATCAGTCAACAACAACAGACCGTACCCTCAACCTACCGGAAATGTTTTGACTAAGAGTGACACACGCTTTACCGACAGAACACACTTTGTTCCTAGCGTTTTCAAGAGGTCCCAGGGCAAGAAATGAAATAGTATATAGCAAGGTTTAGCGAGTCTAAAACATGTTTGTAAATCTATCCCCAGATCAAATAATAGTGCACACAAAGAGACCCAGGCATATACGCACAGATACACATCTTAAATTGGTGGATAGATACCTGAGGTTTCTTGAGTCTTCATCATTCCTAACTGCTTTGATTTCATTTAGTGGAATTATGGAATAAAACACAGGAGAGACTTTCATATGTGAATGTGGGTTTAGCGTAAATGAAGGCAAGGCAGCTTTGCACTAAAAAGATATGGAGGCAAAACAAACTTAATTACGTGCTGGATAAAAATCAATTGACAAAACTTTATTAGCCATTTAATATCCCGCATTTATAAACACTTTCTTTGGTTACAACGAACGAAGAAGAGAAAGGAATGAAAAAAAAAAATTACCTTTCATCGAAGCATGACACTAGTGGATCCCCGTTACCCTTTTAGCTATAAATTACTCACTGCTTAGATCAAACTTAAAGCGATGCAAGCCTTGGCTGCATTAACCCAAATCATGCATCTGGTGAAGACCAAGGTGATCCGGCTAGCGCAGGTAAACAGTAACCAACCTCACATCAGTCAACTACGAAGAAAGTTACCCCCGACCTTCATGCGAAATAATCTGGGGAGTTTGGAAATGTTATGTATATCTTATTGGTGGATGGGTAGCTCATATTCTCTTCAGTAAGTTATAAATTGCAAACAACTTCGATAAGTTTTGATTCTCTTTGCGATATTATACAACGGACCAAAATGTCATATGTACGTTAAGTGCATAAATTTTAAAATGTAAGAAAACTATGAGTTACAAAACAGCTCGGAAGAAAACACATTTACTTGCGCGTGATACATTAAAACATATCAATTGACACAAACCCAATAGCCATTGTTATAAACGCTTTCTTTGGTAACTCCAAAACAAGGTAGAGAAAGGAATAGAAAAATTAATTAACCCTAAACAGTACACCTGGGGTCCGCGCGGACCCCAGCACTATATATTCTATAATATATTTTTTGTTTCTAAAGTTTTTTTTCTGAAATTTTAGGTAATTGTCACCCACAAAGTTGTCTTTCAATACAGTGCAGAAAATTCTGTTTCTACCATTTATAACAAAAATTATATCTGATTTTCTTTTGGGGTCCGCGCGGACCCCAGCAGGCTTTCGATCAAAATGGATACACTGGCGTTCTTATACGTGACCTTATTTCCGTTTTTATATGTTTTTATGCACTCATCGTATGTCTACCAAGTTTTCAGAGAATGGTGTAGTAATAGAATTAAATTTTAATAACTTTGGTGTAATTATGACGTGATATGACGTCAGAGCTAATAATATAGTCCGCCATATTGAATTTTCACCAATGACGTCATCAAATTAGCATATTATATGCATATTAAATGATTTAACTATGTAATAATATTTAATTATGTAAGATGGTATTAATGTTGGAAAAGAAGTGTAATTTAATATAAAACTCAGAAAATTTCTATGTTTAAACCAAAATTACTTCTATTTTCAAATAAACTTCCTGCTAGAAACCCGTTGCCATGGCAACACAAAAAAACATCAACTTACTAGTATTAAACTAATATGAACTTTTTTCCAGAGACATTTTAGGAAAGGTCTCCAAATTTGATACTTCTAGCGCAAGCCGTTTAGCCGCTATCTGAGATCAAAGTTGGGCCTCAAAAGCCCCTTCAGTCTGAAATGGGTTTAAAAATCGGGTATTTCTTCTTGTCTTCTTTTCTTCACCAAAAAATAGAAAAAGTTCAAAATGTATGATTTTTGAATGTAATGTGGACACAGAGGTTCCCACATCAGGTTGCAAAACAATTGAGCTGGTAACATGTTGAGAATTTCAAAAATTAGCAAAAAAACTGCTCTGGGGTCCGCGCGGACCCCAGGTGTACAGATTAATCAGTCCGGGAAGGTGTACTGTTGAGGGTTAAAGAATGAAATTGATGAATCCCCGTTTCACTTTTTACATATAAGATTATGTAATGTGGCGTCGTGTGGTGTAGTGGTACATCACTGGACTATGAAACGGGGAGACCCGGGTTCGATTCCGGGTCGTGCCCGAATAAGTCCGAACATGCGCCCCGACGTTGTACCCTTGGGAAAGGTACTTTACACGACTTTCCTCACTTCATTCAGGTGTAAATGAGTACCTAGTTTCGGCTAGGGACGTCCCTCGGATAAGACGTTAAATAGAGGTCCCGTGTTTGGGAGAGCCACACCCCACGCACGTTAAAGAACCCACCGCACTTATCGAAAACTATAGGGGACCTCCCCGGTGTGAGTGGTTTAAACCTTACAGTCTAAACTCGGGGTTGACATTTTTGAAAAGGTGATAGTCACCTGTTATGTCAATCCTTCCTCAAATGTGGTAAATCTTCATAAATAGATAAATAAATAAATGTTTAGATCGAACTCAAACAGAAATTAAAGCTTAGGCAGACTTAATTCAATTAAAGTTATTCCCCGGAAGTGACGGTTGCAAGACTTGTGGGCGTACAGCCTCAAATATAAAGTCCCCCACGCCCAAAAAGTTGGACTTGTCATCTAGAACAACAAAAAAGATTTAGCGGATTTAAAAAAATGGAAAGGAGCCCTTTCTAATTTAAGGGAGGGCCTTAAAAGTTACCTGACATAAGAATGTCGATGCGTCCTATCAATGCCTACGGGCATTCTTTTGTCTACCGGACTCTGTAAAGCCGGTATAATCACACATTAGCGCAACACACCTGCTACGCGCGCATCACGCATTACAACATCTGGCTTTTTTTACTGAACAACTTTTAAAAAAGCACATCTGATCCTTAGCATTGTTAAAGCTAAGTACTGATAAATGTCGCTATTGTATTTGTGCCTATGAGTGCATCACTACGATAGTTGAAAGAAAGAAAGAGTTATGAAAAACCTCAATCCTTATCCTAAAATGTATGGCTTTTCTTGTTCTTTACTGATCTGGTATTATGTAATGTATATGTAGTACCAATTTACCAGTTCATGCGTCATTTTGTACACCACGCCACGCATAGTCTGGATATCTTTTTTGTTGACCAGTGACACCCAATGAATCACCCCGGTAACGCTAAAGGGCTTCTTTGGAATACATTTCGGACATTATTTACCGATGAGATAAACCAAATGGGCGTATAGTTTTCTAAGCGTACCAAAGCAATAAAAAATATAATATTCACCTTGTACAGTTGTTTGTATTAAAATTCATAGCTCCGAAAGAGAAATACATAGTAGGATAAAGCAGGCAAGAGTGGCATATGTGTGTTTGGCGAAAACCAGGGCAAGAGATATTTGCATCAAAAAGCAAAGCTGGAGGCAAAACAAAGTTGACTGACGTGCGAAATGAAAAGCATGTTGGCTGACTAAAATGCATGCGGCTAGTCTTCCTTTTTTTTAGCTTTCAATGCTCCACCGTCATGTCCTTACGTTACAACAAAACAAGAATGTAATGAAAACCTGACTTTTTTTGGAACACGATATCAAAGAAAATTACCCCTTTTCTTGAATTTTCGCAAATTCAATGACCTACTTTTTATACATATGGATAGTCTGGTCTTTAGATTGCACAATGTACCAAAAACAGGATTGCTGTTTACTTGCTTAACACAATCCTTATTAAGAAAAGGTTAAATAATAAATGTGATAAAACTCAACAACAGCGTATCATTTTATGTACATAAAGAGAAACCAGCCTAAAAACTGCAAACGGCACAAAATAGCTGACATATGGTTCGGTAGCAACAATTGTAACCTTCATAAAACAGCCAATGGCGTAAGAATAGCTACAGGAAAAAACTCTCTAGATACACCATAATGTACATGGCAAATAAACCTGTTTTCTATCGATATCGATATGATACAAACATTAAATGGACACATTTGTCGCAATATTAATTATTTGTTTTTTCAAAACTTTAAAATTTACGAAGCCTGTCAATTAACAACGCTATTTTATAAAAATGGTTCCAAACTCACGGTCCTAGACACAATGACTCGGAGACACTTAGAACGTTTCCTTCTTGACTCTGAAAGCTCCCGCCGAAAATTGTTACATTTACACGGACGCCCCTTCTTATACGATCCGTCGGATATAAAAACCGGTTCGACAAAAAAGAAAGGCTTCTTGGATGGACCTCTTCTGACGCAGTTTGGCTGCACTGATTTAATTAAATGGATGACATCCATGCTCGCGCATTCAATTTTGCATCTTTTTGCAAAAAAAAGGAACCACATCCCCCAAGGCTCTGGCCTGGGTACTATCCTCTATAATCCATGGTATCTAGCGATAATAAAGTGGGGAGCTGGCAGTGAATATTGAGGGCAGAACTCGAGCTGCCAAAGCTCCACAAATGTCCAGAACTTGAAGTACTGTGCTGACTTATAAAGACTGCAAAACTAACGCCAGCTTGTTCCGTCTCGACAAAAAAGTCGCTCTGTGCTACCACAAATACCAACTTTACAATGCATGTACCAGCTTTGTATTCATGTGGTTAAGCATCAAGGACTGGACGTCCCTCCCCGTCCCACAACTCCTAACAGCAGCCTAACACTGCACGAAAAGTGGGATTTACCAAATTTACCATGGGTATATAAATGTTTGGTAAATGTGATATATAATATTTACTCACAAATACCATAAATTTACCCGGTAAATATGTGTGGGGTAAATGTGTACCAAAAAAAAAACACTCCCATCCAAGTATCCAATATGCCCTGTGTAAGTTCCCATTGGCCAGCGACGAGCTATAAGAGCCCCAAATAAGCTCTTATTCGGGGCTTAAATATAGACCTGGGATAATATAAAAGCCCCGGATAAGAGTACGTTTTGGATGTATTTTTAAAATTGCCCGTGCACAGTAGTTTAGTGGTTTTCAGGGGTTGTAATTTTTAAAAGTAGGCCAGTGTTGCCTAAAAACTAGATGACCGTGATCCCAAACCTTCATCTCGCGATAATCTATTATAAAGTATGAATGTTTAAGGGTTAATTCGTAGTAGATATAGGTAACGTTATACTTGCTATATTGATATTTGCTGTTACTTTCTTTCACAATTTAGATATTGTAAAATGCAGCAGATTTTTAGAATTTTCTCGTTATGAAATTTTCTCCTGATTAAGCAAACCTATCTTTACCTTCAATTTGTACCATCCTCTTCGGGTTTGGTAATATTTTCCTAATTGACAATTGACTCAAGAATTAGAGGCGTACATAAGACCATCTTGCCATACCCGAACAGCGTTGTTAACGTATCATTCGGAACAGGGGGAAAAGTTAGGCAACACAATGGCATGGACATCCACAAATTGGAATGTATGTCTTATCTGTCACGAGAAAAATTGCAGTAAAATATTAGCTCTTCAGTGAGCTATTGTCAAATTCTTCAGTGCCACAAACCTTTGACAAGGATTTGTTATTGCAAATGTACGCCTATGGCACCTGGGTGGTTCCTACATGTACATCAACCTTTTGAAAAAGACATGCTTCGTTCAATGAATAAATGAATGAATGAATGAATTAATTAATTAATGGATGAATGTATCAATTAATGAATGAAAGAGTGCAGACTTTTATTGCTCATTTTTGCCACAATTTCCTAAGTACAGGTAACAACAAAACAATATTAAATACCCTTCAATGGCACTTTTCGAACCAAAATCCTTTGTCCTTTTTTGCATAACCGCGGCCTATGGTATTTGTACACTGCAGAAGGAGACTATGTTTTTTTAAGAAAGCTAGGACGACAAAAAACGTATCCCGAAGTTGTTGTCCACAACGTCGTTTAACGTTTTGGTGCAAATACAATAATCAGATGTGCTACAGAAAACGTTTTCTCATTGTTTTAGTCTTCCATCAGAACAATACCGGGTGAAAAATGACTTACTTTCATCATCTATTTGGACTAAAAGGTTTGTTTTTCCGGGCAGATTAAATGGGGTACCTGACGGGTTTCTTCTTGTTTGGGGATATTTTCGTAATAGAAAAGTGAATCAAGCATTGTAGTGGTACAAAACACCATCTTGACATACCCAAACAGTGTTATTAGTGCATTATTCTGATTAAACGGTAAAATGTAGGCGTAACACAGTTTTTAGTACATTAACATGAAGCAATATTTTTATTTACTTCAATTTTCACCTTAAAACAAGGTTCATACAGTTTTTGTTCGGGCAGAATGACCACTTTTTCATCAATGATTTAAGAAGATAGGAAAAGGATCATCAGAGGTAATCTGAACAAGCGTGAAGCAAGGCCTATTTAAACATAAAAAGGGCCTAGAACTTCGCCCTTGCGAGGGGGGGGGGGGGCGTACATAACGGTAACGAACCGGCCTACAGAACGACTGCGCCAAAGAAATGAAAATCAAAACAGAATGGATATATCATCGAAAACAACAAAGAAGATCTTTGATACATTTCAACCATGGAGTATTCTATGGTATGAAATTATCAAAATGGTTTTACAAAACACTTTACTCCAAAGAAAGAACTCAAACACAATACGGAGTTGAAACCGCTCATAAAGGCTCATTCAAATGTTTGAAGGATATGTGTTCCCTTTCTTACAAGAAAAAATACATTTGACAAGAATTTGTTATTGCAAATGTACGCGCATGGCACCTGAATGTCTCCTACATTAACCTTTTTAAGAAGGCTTCCTTTGTTTCTTGACCCGGTTTGGTGCCCCGTGTCACCAAAATTCTTTGTCTTTTTCTTCTTCCCCGCGGGCCATATCAATTGTACATTACGAAAAAAAAAAGTCTCTATCTTTTAAAAAAAGCTTCTACTCTTGAATTACAAAAGAAAAACGTGTTCCCGAACTTGATACACACGCAATCGTTAGGTTTTGGCTTGGATTCAACAATCAAATGTCTTAAAAGAAAAAAAAAAGTTTTATGTAGTCTTTGATGAAAACAAACTTAGTTTTCAGATGACCTACTTTTATTAGAAAAGAGAACTAAATGTTGTCGTTTAGCTTCTGTTACTGTATTATTCGGATGAAACAGGGCAAATTCAGTAATTACAATGACATCGGGGATCAATTGATAAATAGGGGAATTCATCTGTTCAAAACGTGTGTCGTCCCAGTAATACAGGCCTAGGAGGAAATGCAGCTGTCTGAAGAGTGTATCATTCCAATGTACAAGATATTCTCGAAAAGATTTCAATAACACCGTTTTTAAACGTTGCAGTTTTAAGGTACCCGGCTGAATTGTGAGAATTACCTAGCAGCTACAGATAGACATTCCGATCAAGCACTGATTATTTTTGCAATAACATGATTGCACGAAGATCCTTAAACCAGCTTGGGTAGTAAAACTAAGAAAGAAAAAAAAATAGATCATGTGTTTGTATAAAGAATATTTACGTACCGTTGTTAAGTGCACTGGTCAGAAAACCGCCTCAAATGATTAAAAATAACGGAGTAAAAACCGCCACACCTGTACTCTGTACGAGTCAGCGCCGATACTGAGGAACTGCGGCAAAACTCGTTTAACCACTGGAGGGTCGTTACCATGGAGACTGCATGTTGGGTCGTATACGTAGGCTGTTACGTCATACGTACACATACGTCAACCTTTTTCGACGCAAAATAACAACACATTTTCTGACACTTAAGTCTTCTTTACTTATGCTGTTTTTCTTTCTTTTATTCATTCTCTGTAAGAGTCGCTGCAAATACGGGGCAACTGCAGTTAAGTGAAATGTGGGTCAGACACATGAGCATCGAGAAACAAAATTTGTCTTTTACTTTACAAGACTTGCTTTCTTCAATGACCCTACTTTGTTTGCTTGTTTCATCAAATGAGAAATCTGTTTTTCATTGCCGTTTGTACATTGCGAAAGAAGGCTACATCTTTTCAAAACAGCTTCGACTGTAGGGCGACAATAGACGTGTTCCCGACGTGGACAACCACCTCATCGTTTAACTTTTTTTGCGAAAACTAAAAAATGACTTGTACTACAAGAAATCGTTTTCTCTAGTTTAAGTCTTCGCTCGTTTCAAAACCGAGTATCAATTGACTTACTTCTATAAGCTAAGAGGACCAAAATGTTTGTTTTTACGGACAGTTGTCCTCGCGTGACCAAAATACTTTGTCTTTTTCTCCTTCCCCGCGGGCCATATATATCATTTGTACATTTTACGAAAAAAATACTCTATCTTTCCAAAGAAAGCTTCGACTCTTGGACGACAAAAAAAAAACGTGTTTTCGAAGTTGATACATACGTCATCGTTAGGTTTTGCCTTAGATTCAACAATGAAATATGTTAAAAGAAAAAGTGTTATGGAGTCTTTGATCAAAACAACATTAGTTTTCAAATGAACTACTTTTATAACAAAAGAGGACTAAATGTTTTCGTTTAGCTTTAGTCACTGCGTTATTCCGATGAAACAGGGAAAATTCAGTTATTACAAATAAAATAGCCGGAATTTACCTGATCTAATGATATGGTCCGCCGTCTTGGATTTTGGCATATAACATTATAAATTACGCAGAAAAATCAATGAAAATTACATAAAATTATAAAACATGTTATTATTATTAGGCAGCATGCGTAAATTAACATAAAAGCCTAAAAATGTTATTAAGCCAAAATTACTGATTATTGCAAAAAATGCCTGTCAAAAAGCCGTTGCCATGGCAACACATTACCTTTTATTTAATCTCACTGCTATGAAATTTTGGCAACAATATTTTACTAAAATTCACAAAGTTTGGTTTCCCTACGGCAAGCCGTTCGGACGTAATCCGACATCAAATTTGGAGCGGGCACCTTTAGCCCTAAGTCTAGATAGGGTTAAAAGAACAATAATTTTCCCAGATTTCTGTCTAATGGATTTTTCATCTATGGCCGCGCCGATCAATCATCAATTATTAGGCAGTGCTGAAACCTCATCTTGGTTCTTTAAAACTTGTGATGAAATCAAGTGTTTTCTATGGAATTTATTACAACGACTTGCTACCATAATTTGTGATTACGTACATGTACATACAATGATCATACTAAACCACGCTAGCACTAGCCTGACTAAATCTGCGCTCCTAGCGGCCGGCCCGGTATTACACCAGCCGACCGCTAGGAGCGCAGATTTATTTAGGCTACGCTAGCACTTATGCTAAGCAAGGTCGTTAGTAATAAAATAAAGTACTAAGGAAACGACAAAAAAAACTCCAATTCTAAGCTGACCCACGCTTATTAGGCCGTTCTAAAGATCCACTACTAAGTGATGCATACATGTGCCTAGACAATCTATTTTACGAACTAAACATTACGTTACAATAATACTTGTGGTTTATGTATTATACATTTATTAGAATGCATTAATATTTATGGGTTCACCACACCACGAAGTGGTGGTGAACCCATATTGCTTTTTCTGATGTTTCTTCTCCTCCTTCTCCTCCTTCTTCTCCTGCCATTTTTTAAATGGATTCAGCTTCTTCATTTTAGGGCCTAAGGTCCTGAAATTTAGTATGGAGGTACAGTGGGCAAATACCCCTAGGCGTTTTTAAATTTTTGTGATACAGGCTTTTAGAATGGTTTTATTTGAGTTTTTTGGCTGTGTTATAGCAAATGTATTACTGTGTTAGTGGGCTGTGTTTACCACGTCTGGGCATGAGTCATCACAATGGAATGCAGGGCATCAACCAATAGGCATGCAGCTTTCCTCTATACTTCTTGCTGATTGGCTGTTGGGATTTAACTTGATTAACACCTGAACAGAGCATTTCCACCTGCACAGAGCATTTCTTGCTGATTGGCTGTTGGGATTTAACTTGATTAACACCTGCACAGAGCATTTCCATACTGACAGTATGTCTTTATTCAAGTGTTTTGGTAGGTATTTCAAGCTTTTCTGCTCCAGCATTGGAATGCGGGGCATGAACGTTTTTTTTATTTATTTTGAAAATCAACAGTTTGCATTATGCAATTAAAAATCCTAACCAATAAAGTAGGGAATAGCTATCCAACTGTTGTTTTAGTTGTATGTTACTTCATATTATAGTTATATCAATGTAAATCATTGTTTTCCCTTGTGTTTCTCATTCTTTCCCTGCCATGTCGTAAAATGTGGTGAACCCATCGCTGTATTTGCTCCAAAGCAAATATTGGCCTTTCTAGTTTATTTTCCATTCTGTGTTGTACACATGTCACAGATACAAGAATTTAAATTTTGTGCATGGTTATATTGTTTAGTTCTAGGCATTTTCATACAAGTCAAACCAACTTAATTTACACGACCAGAGGGACACAACCCTTTCGGATGGTAATACTTGATGCATGGTGTATGATTTATTGCAACTTAAAATGGTAATATATACAACTTAACATAAGTTTTATAGAAATACAGCAATTGGAGATAAGAACATCCAAGCATATTCTAACGTGTAAACAACAATAACAATTATATATATATACATATAAAACTTTATAATACGACAAAACATAAACATTATCATTACCGCCTAATACCAACTAGTAACACAGCTTCACATAGTATTGTACCTAATCTTTGCAAAACTCAGAAATGCTTAAGCTTGTCAAAATACATAAGCAAAATACATAATGTAATTAATAGAATTATATCACTTCTTCAACGCATTCTTTTTGTTGAAGTGTACTGATTTGTGTCTCAATCATATACTTTTCCACAGGCTCAAGGATAGCAGATAAGTTTCCCCAGGGTGTGATAGCCTTGTTCGTTACTACTCCCAGTATCCCCAAACCTGAGCTGGGTGACCGGCAGGTCATTCTTGTTGGTCAGGTACCCAGAATCCTCACGCCATGTAAAATCATTAGTGTCGCAGTTGCAGCTACCAGAGCATGCGCCTGATGTGCAAGAACATATAACGAAAGCTTTATTACGTTTGCTCAAACAAAATCAGAATATTACAAAACAGAAAAAAAAGTTTATTGTTCACAATATCTTCAAATCAAAGTTGTGAAATGTGCTTATCTTATTCTTCTCTGAGTTACCAGTACAATACAGGTTAAAGCCGTATATAAGCCATGATTACCTGTTTGTCCACAGCCACATTTCCCACTGCCAGGACTGGCACCTCCCCAGTAGTCAGCCTGGCGACCGTCCCAAGTCAACCACCAGGCGTATGGTTTGCCAAAAGTGTCCCAAATCAGTGATCCATAGCATCGATACTGGTAATGCATGTGAAATTATTACAATATACTGAAAAAGACTATTTCTGAGAGGGATGAAGGAAGCCATATATATCAAGGCCCATCACCCTACATTGAACCGAGACGGGGGCCGACATCGTCTACCAGATACCTTTGACCCAGTGTTGACGTCACAATACAAAGAAGCCACGTGACAAGCTTCACTGGGTCAGTCTACTGAGGAAGACCAGATTGACTGGTCGAAAGCTCTAGGTGAGAGAATTTTTTGTGTTGGACCAAAAGTTTTAACTTTAAACATGTAACTACCAACACAGATGAACTTTCATGATAGTATTACAATATCCATATCACAATTAACGCAACATTATATTATACCAGAATGCAATTACGTATTATCTAATGTATGGTATTGTAGCATTGTTATCAATAAACCATCTGCCTAAGATATCCCTGCAATCTACTACCCAAGCACAGGTAGGTAGGAAAATCGCGACTTCCTTATCCCATACCCGATTTTTTTATTTTTTATTTGCAAATTCAACAAGGACAATACAAGTCAAGGTGGTGAGGTACTCTAGCTGTAGCTAATTTTAGCCTCACCACCAAACATAGAATACAACTAGAGTTCGGAGGACTCATGCCTTCGACAGTGTGATATTGCTTTCGTGGGTGTTGTGTGTATGTATAGTGTAGGCTTTTTGAAGATGATTATCGTAGTTTCCGTCAGGACCAAAGAAAAATGATCGCAGTTGTATCTCGCGTTGGGGTGGACGGATGTAATTGGGACTCGGTATACGTTCTGCTATTGGGCTGTAGATGGTGCACGTTCTTTTGTTCTTATTGTATTTGTGTTTTCGGGCGTGAAAATGAATTTTATTGGCGGCCCCCGGACACCCCTTTGACTCAGTTTGAGTCTGAAAATGGTCGCCCGGGTTGACCTTTGGTGTGTTTGTGGTATTATGAGATTGGTCCACTTTTTTGTCACAGAGGGGTGTTCCACAGAGGGGGTGTTCGGTGTCGACGAAAGATTTGTTTTCAACAAGGCACTGGTATCATTGGCGGGTGGACGTGGTTAGATATTAGTTGTTCCTGACGTTTTAAATTAGATACAATCGAACGCAAGTTTTGCGAGTAGTAAAGTGGTGTATGCTAAAGTACGGGACATCACCAGGACCAAGGACATTCTATCACCGTGTGATGAAAGCTTCTTGCCGGGACAGACCTCGATCTGCTCGGAAACATGTATAGAGAGCACCGGGCCGTCACGCCGAAGGTTACGTGGCTAACACTTCCGGGTTATCGAACAAGGACATTATACAGGTCCTTGAACGAACGTAAAATTATGTGGAAAAATGCCATAAATCCGCAAATAGATATATATTTTCCCCAAAGGTTCTTTGAATTGTGGCAATCATATTTTCACTAAATGTGGCTATGCAATCGTGGAAAACAGCGTTTTAGGGGGCACACCCCAATTTACTTGGGGCCTCTATGCGAAGCTGCACACCCTCAAATCTAGCGACCATCTCTGGCGTGGAATAATTCGGAAGGAGAATAACTGTATATGGGACGAAAGGATATCTCTTCAGCTACAAGACAAGCTGAGTTTGGTTTCTTCAACCTTTTTAAGTTTGGTAAAATCAACGGAAAAAACATTATTTTCACTCCAAAATTAATGCCCAAAATTGCGAATTTTCGCGTAGGATAATCCCACAAAAAAAATTTTCCGGCAGAAATGACTGATGCTGGCAGAAGGACCCGAGCCTTGACTATACCCGAGTAAATTATAAAGAAAATTCTAGTACTGTAATTTTCTGAACAGTCCACGGCGCGAGGGGTTGCAAATCCACCCCTACCAAGCCGCAGAGCGAAATCTAGGTCAAACGGGGGCGGATTACACTTGGCGCGCAACGATACCCGGAAGTAAGGTTCGGAGCCAAAAGAAATTTTCACCCCAAAATCACCATTTCTTACACTCTTCAGCCATGTTAAAGTTTAATGATACTTCGTGGCAGTTTATTAGAAATGTCACCTCAAACTTGGACCCTCAAAACCCTTTCGTCACTTTTTTTACAACGGACTATCGCGATGTCGCGGAAGAACTGGGGTGTGCACCGTTTAGTGCATGTTCCTCAAGAAAGAAAATTACTCCGCACGTGTAGTCTCTAAAAGAGTCCCGACAAAAAAATGATTGTGTCCGAACAGCGTGAGTTTAGGTCCACCATAAAATCCCTTTCATCCCTCAGACCTGATCTAAAAAGGATTTGAGATGAAAGCCTGTTTATTACTGACAGGATCAGGCAGGGAAGTTTCGGCGTCCGGGCGATTGTCGGACGTATACGCTTATTTTGACCTGAGTACTGCGGTGGG
>NW_017802414.1:1022884-1037802 GCF_001625305.1 Branchiostoma belcheri | reverse complement strand
CTAATAATTTAAATGGAGAAAATTCTATAAATCAGCTGCATTACATTGTAGGACTATTCAAGCTTGTGACATGTAATTGAGAACGAGAGAAAGACAGGCAGATATTGATTATGTAAATTAATACTTAATTTGCATAATTAATGAGAAAATGTAATAATTCCATAATGCTAACTGCCTGGAATTTCATACTTGGGGTTGCTGGTGTCTTTTCTAAATTTAAAGCGACCAGTGTTACTGCAGTAACGTACGGACCTCCCACGACGCCCATTTCCGAACTTGATCTTGCTATCGTCAACGGTAACTTGCTCGCAAAAAATACGTGAACATCCATTTGCAGATTCTCGAATTATCCCGCTAACAACAATAACGACCACCACAAAAGGTCAAAATCAATGACATGGGAACCCCCCACGAGGCCCATATCCGAACTTGACCTTGGTATTTTCAATGGTAACTTGCCAACTAAAAAACATGAACATCCATTTAAAGATTCTCGAGATATCTTGATGACAAGGAAAAACACAAAAAAACAAAGGTCAACTGCAGTGACATAGAAACCCCCACGGGGCCCATCTTTGAACTTGACCTCGGCATTCTCAACGGTAACTTGCCCACTAAAAATCATGAACATCCATTTAAGGATACTCGAGATATCTTGATGACAAGGAAAAAACACCAAAAACCAAGGTCAATTACAGTGACTTAGGAACCCCCCACGAAGCCCATTTTTAGCCTTGACAATGGCCACCCCCAAATCAACCTGCCTGCCAAAAATCGTGAACCTCGGACCATGCCTTCAAACTTTACCGTGCATAATCTACAAAACAGGCCGAAAGCGATTTCATAGCCTTCTCGTCGAAGGCAATTACAAAACATAACAAAAAAAAGAGAACAGCAAATGGTTGGGATGGGTCGTTAAATAGTACAAAGAAATGTTTAGTAGGCTATATGATAAATCAATCAAGTACAAACCGTTTGGTATCAACAATATAAGTTTGAGTGGTTAGCAAGATATTACAGTTTGTATCATAGTATAAATCAGGTAATCCTCTAAGTAATATATCACATAACAATTGTTCAGACATATTGAAAACATCAAAATCAAAGCCTACCACATTCTGAAGATTGCTGAGTAGGGTAACTCTTTGTTGATTATATAAAGGGCAGTGTAAAAGAAAATGTAGGACACTCTCACAACGAGACCCGCAGATACAAGCAGCACTAAGGGCTAAATTTCTTAAGAATAAGCTGTGGTTAAGACTACAGGTCCCGATGCGGAGACGCGTGAGTAATGCGCAGATGTACCTGGGGCCAATGCTAAAATGTCGGTAAAAAGGGGAACGTACTGACTTTACTAAGTACTTCTTATACAATGAAAGATTCAGAGATCGAACAGCTACATCAAGACCATTCCAGTGATGCGTAGCATATGGAATGAAAGACTTTTTATACCTAGTTGTAAGACAAAGCGGTAGCCGTAAATTAGATTTATTACGAAGATCATATGAAGTCGAAAAAGAAACTTCGGGAGAGATCAGGTCCCTGAGATACTGACGGGTATGGCCATGGATTACTTTGTACATCATGATCAGTGAGTGAACATGGCGACGATCAGAGAGTCTCTCCCAGCCTAAATCAACAAGGAGTGAGGAGTAAGAAGACCCTCTGACAGCCCCTGAAACTGTAAGTGCACATTCATATTGGACTCGTTCTAATCGTTGAGAATCATACACAGTGCATCCATGCCATATTATGTCAGCATATTCAAGAAGAGGTCGAATAAAAGATTTAAAAATAACATCAAGTACAGTGCGCGATTTCTTACATACCCGATTTCTTGTCTGACATCTTGTTAGGGAGTTTTGATAACAACAGGGCATGTGATAAAAAGTCATACGTTTCCCTAAAAACGTCTACTTGAACAGCACTTCTAGTCCTGTTCAGCTGTTGTACTACTAACTCCAACTGACATTCTTGGTAGGGTTGTAAGACTGGATGTCAGGCTAACCTCTCTCATGTCTAAAGTTATAAACAATAATCCATAGTTCCATTAAATTTGTAAGGTTCATGTAAATATTTTTGTTGTTATTTGATTAAGGAAATAAGGTCCTAACTAACAAAATCTAGTTTTATTTATAGTTTTCTTAACTCAAATTACAATATTTTGATTCCAGGATACTTCTATACTTTGGCAATATTCCACTTTAACATGTCCTCATTAATTATGCAAATCAACTCTTCATTATTAAAAAATCACAGAATTTTACATTTATTATGTAATAAAGGGTAATATTTCCCATTTTATTTAAGTCCAACTTCTTGTTGGAGAGTTTGGTCAAAAGCGGTGCATATTTAAATATTAACAGTGATTTATAAAAACTTATTCTTGGATACTAATTCAAACACTGTTTAGCTTGCGTTTAACTAACCCCGACTAACACTAGTCGGTAGGGAGGTGAGAGTTGAAGCCGGCGTAGGTTGATCCTGACTGCCGCTCAGGAATGTCTCAAGAGTCATTGCACGAGAAAACCAGGCATGGCTGGAACATGGGGGTCAGCAAAATTAGCTCAGAGCCCACATGACTTGCATTGTAGCAGTATTCATATTGCATCTGCATAGCTTTAATTCAGTTGGGCAAAAATCCGGTTCAATCTCTCTGTGTAATAACATGCCAATGCTTCTATAACCATTTTTTGAAAACGAAAAATCCCACAAGAGACCCTCCAGCCACGACTCACAATATGTTTGTCCCAAGTCAATGACAATTGTTTTTAGTACGTAGATGTTCCTTTATCCAGCAAAATTAAAAGTGTTCACCAAAGCCACTGTGAGTTAATGCCTCATAAAAATGAATAGAATTTAAAGATACCAAAATTTTGCATTTAAAGTTTCTTTTAACCCCCTTGTATACCTTTAAACATCAATGCCCAAGTCCGAAATTTTGCTATGTAAGACTAAAGACATAGATTTATATGGAAATCAAACACCAAGATTGTTTTAACGGACAGAAATTGCGGGGCAGCGATCGTAATTTTCATAATTTTGATTAAAAAATCTGGGGAATTTTGAGGGTCTCCAATGGGGTCCCTAAAACTCTGATACAAAATACACCCAGGAAGTTTTAATCATATGGCTGTTAATACTTCCCCATACCTATCCCACATACAAAATATGAGCGGATTTGGCTGACCCCATGTTTTGGCTTTTGGTGATGTTTGCCTGGTTTTCTCATGCAATGACTCTTAAACATAATTATAAACAACACTTACCTTGATGAACTGCTTGCAGTTACTTGACCGGTCCACCACAGCTCTCACTTGCTCCATGTTATTCCAGTATGTCACATTTTTGGAGTAACTACCTGGATACTCAAACCCATCCACATGTGTCCGTGCCTCACTGTCGTGGCCAATCAACGTGACCGCTGAAATCGTAATAACGCATTCAAACATTAGGCTGCAGTTATTGTAGACATCCTCCTTCTAGTCTTAATAAACGTTAGTATTTTTTGCGTGTGTCACTACATAACAGGGCTTAAGTAGTAGACCATAGGCCAGGCAAATTTACAAAAAGATAGTGTTGCTACGCCTACAAGGGGACTTGGCAACCCTTTTTTCCTGTAAACGAGCCAGACCACATGGTCTATCTGACTCAAAACATGGTCATTTCCCCAAAGTTATCTTTCAAACTTGTTCAATATTAGTTTTTCTTGTTCAAACCCAGTTCTTCTCGTTAAATATAAGTTTCAATCCAGTATTTGTGTTCAGGTCTGTGTGTTCAATCCTCTTGTACCTTGGGTTATTAGCCTGCACACGTGTTGGGGAGGGGGGCGTTTTCAATTAAAACCTAAAATTGTGGTAATAACCAAGGAAGTGTGTTGCTAATTTTATGCAAATGAGTTTTAGTACCACACTTTTGGGATAGTACTAATTTTCTTCAATATGGAAATTCTGAGAAAGAAACTGAGGGACTCTCATTGGTTAAGGGGTAGTGGCTAAACTCTATTTAAGGTTTAAGGTTACATCTACTTTGGCAAAAGCCTCCTAAATATGATGTGTTTTACATGTCATAATGACGTTGAAAATGAATTCCCGTTTATAATATAATGAAGACAGACAAAAATATAACAATATACTTAATGTAAGACCGATATAACGCTACCGCATACAAAGAATAAGATTTAAATATACTAGTATCATGCCCTGTCAGTGTATTTACTTACGTAGGAAAATTTGTATACACAATAAGATACTGTAATTCATTCCTGACGCTATGCTGTATCATGGTCAACTGAAGTTAGTATAATTGGTACTTTAAATGTTACACATTAAAGTAGATCAGCTTTTTAGAAGTGTTAGAACTGTCACTAAAACTGTTAGATATTGTTAGCATCATTAACTATGTTTGTAACTATGTCATACGTTGTACCCGGTACGATTGCCATGCAATAAAGTTCTTCTTTATTTTCTTCTGTCTCAGCAGTCTTAGCCTATTTCCTAACCTGTTTGTTCCTGAAGGTCACACTGAACAACCATTGGTGCGACCCCGCGTCCTGGTCCGTCAGGATCGATGGTGTAGAGTTTCCGGTTATCAAATCCACTCTTTTCTGCTACTTCAGTGCAGCTCGATGGTACATTGCATGTATCTGTTTGAAAAGAATATCAGTTTAGCGATAAATACAGCTTCAGTTTGTTGTATTTTCTGCGATGCCAATGTTCCAAAGGAGGATATGTTCACCAGATGAGGTCTTCAATAACACCTTAGTCTTAGTGGTAAATTTGCAATAACATGTTATACAAAATATCCCTTGTCCGTGATTAGAAAGACATGGGCGTCGTTTCATTCTGTAGGTCTAACGACATCTTTCCGATGACCTAATTAATTCTTTAATTACATTTTATGTATGTCTGCATTTCACCTATATCTTAAACTTGTAATAAAACACACGAACCATATTTACACCCTGAGCTTTGATCAAATACTAAGGATTTCTTAAAAAATGACTGACCGAGTGTGATGTTTTAAGTGTGACGCCCACAATGGGTCAAAGGTATTTGGTAAACGATCTAGTTAAGCATGGTGCGTGGTACATGTTTAATCTGTGCAGAGATGTCAGAGCATTCGTTTAAACCGCATCATGTTCGGTCTGACGCAATTCGAACAGAATGTGCGTTCGATCTTGAGTTACCATTGGCGACTTTTTGAGTTCTTTTTTTAACTCAGGTACCTTCCAACGAGAGAAATTGATTTCTAGTATCAAAAAAACGTTTGTTTATCTAGAACAATGTCCATCTGACGAAGGCATGAGATCTCCGACCTCTAGTTTTATATCAAAACTAGAATGAATAACATCAAAGCATGAATACATGTGTAATCAATACATGGCTACGGATATTACATATTTAAGTCTCTTAGAAGTCCACGATTTGTCGTGAGACATTAAATGTGTTGGAAGAGGAAATGTCATTTTTTGCGATGTGGTGAAGCCATTTGCTGCATTTGCTCCCGAGTAAGTGTCGGCCTTTCTAGTTTTATCTCATGTTTTTTTTCTTCTCCTTCATAAAGCTTGTACGTTTTACATTTTGCTGTCTTTTCATACGCTTCATGCGAATGCGCAGGTATGACTTATAATATGAAAAGACAATTAACTTTAAGCCTGACCAACATACCTCCTATGTTCCCGTTAGGACGCTCAGTAGATCGTGTCTGGTTTTGACCGTGTCCTTGGTTGAAGGCATTTACTGTTGTTGGAATGTAGGATATGTCCTGAAGAAGTTATACAAGGGTAAAAACAAATTTGTATTCGTTGAAAAAATTCATTTGTCACGTATAGATACAGTTACTAGAAGAGTCTTCCAACAGTGACAAGTTTGAAGGGTAAAGATACAGACCTCCATGCCACATTTTCGATGACATCTTGTCTCTCGTTTTTGGTGCTACTATCCAATTATGTCTTTATTGTTTAAATTTTATAGCAAGAATTTAGCATTAAGGTTTCATAAAACAGATTAAATATAGTATTCATTTTAAAAAAGAACGAGGTGCCTGCCTTTCAGTATTGTTAAGTTATAAAAATTTTCAATCAAAATTCTGAACATATTCTGGTTTCTGAAACGTTATTTTTAGAAGAAATTTTAGAAGAAATCTTTAACTGTAGTAAATTGGTAAAACATTACCTGAAAGCAAACGGGTAGACGGGTCACGGGGACATATCTTGTTGGATCCTTTTTGCCGTAATTTATAATATGAATTAAAAAAAAAATATGTAAATGGGAAAAAATCAGACATTCTTTCGTTGTATGCCGATGTATGTCTGTATACTTACAATACCCTTTTTTTACCTTATTGCGATTGTAACAAGACAATGCATTGCGGTCACTGTGACCACATATTTCACACATACATATTTTACCAACGGCAAATACTAAATATTAAATAAATATATGTATACGTGCCAAGGAGTCAATGTTGAGCATAACTCTGATGGATGATTAAAAAATATAATTGTAATCTAGGGCTTTCAGTAACGTATCAAGTTCCGGCTACTACACAGCAACTATAAATCGTCCATTGATGAAGGTTGGACATCCAGGTAATAACGTGTGCCAATAGCTTCGGTTAGGGGCGTCCTATCGGATCGGACGTTAAAATGGAGGTACCGTGTTTGAGGAGAGACACACCTCAAGCACATTAAAGAACCCACGTGAGTGGAAGTGGAACAAACCATTATGGTCTTAAAAAGGGTAGGGAATTTTTTCGACCAGCCTCGTAACTCCTGCTTCTCCTATTGGGTCAGTTAGTCCTTGGGATTGGGCTGGTCTTAATCATGATGTTTCTGACTCAGGGAGAAGAGTTGCTGTTACAGTTCTATACTTCTAGCTCTATGCCTAGAAGTGGCCAAAAATGGCATTGCATTGAGCGACACCGTTAAAAAAAAAGGTTCATCAAATGCATATAATATTGAAAACGGTCGGACGTTTCATTAAGCATCCACAGACTTTCGCTTGAGACATTTGGAAGATCTCAAAATCACCATGTCTATAGACACTAGCTCCCGTGTCACTGACGAAAGGTTGTGGATGCTACCTGAAACATCTGACCGTTTCCAAAACCATATAAAGTAGCTTGCCGTGAGTAGCTTTTTTTTGGCCTAGAGGGGAGACGCTGCAGTTGATCTATCAAAATAAGAACTATGAAACAAAACAGGCCAAAAAGTGGCATCATATCTGTTCACATAAACTCAGGTTCATATTGTACCCCAGGTATTGATATGTAACTACCGGCAGCATTTTCAGTACAGGCTATACGGCAGTTCTTTTTCTACAGCTGTTTAAGTAAATACTGGTACACTTTAACCCCGACTTTTAGGTAGATACCAAGACAATGGAAGGGGGTGCAGCACAGAAGAGCCAACTAACAGGCCAATTTCTAAAAAAAGTCCGATTGTTTTTGCAAAAACGTGCATTCAAACCCCTATCCTGTACCATCCACCATCAGAATGGCGAAAGGTCACTGAAATTCCCCCTAAAATGGTATTTTAAAGTTCTTCAGCTTATTTTAATTTGAGCACTCCCATCAGGGTACCATCCTACTTGTATGCCGGGGCTCCAACATTCGCTTCCCTAACAAGTAGTCTGGGAACGGTTAGATCTAAACCATCTGGAATTGAAGATTCTCAGTCAGATTTTGCCCGAGTGTGCTGATTGGTCCCTTCTGTCTTGTTCATTAGCCTAACGTCCTTCTCAGGATGTGGTGATGCTTATCTCCTGCCTGCTCAGCAGGTATCACTGACCGAGGAAGGGGTTGTTTATCTTGGACGGAGTGGAGTAGCCCCTGACACTGTTGTCATGATTTTGCTAACATTTGAACTTTGAAGTAACACAGCCACAAAAAACATCTTGCAATAAAGAAAACTACAAGAAATGGTTGTACTTGAGGTAAATTAGTGGCTGTACTTGTCATAAATATGCAGCAACTTTTTTGCTCTTACCAAAACAGCACATGGCCACGTGGACTTTGTACTGATGGGTCATCTACTAGTGGAAGAGGCTCCGCCCAGCCCTCCCCATGTGGCCTACCTCATTATGTGACATCATCACCAAACCAAATAAATCTAACCGTTCCCAGACTACTTGTTAGGGAAGCGAGTGTGGGAGCCCCGGCATACAAGTAGGATGGTACCCAGCCTACCATCAGGCAGCCAGTGCGCAGGTCCTAACTGTGGCGTCACCCCTACAGCGATACCGGTTAGAATGGTACCGTCCACAACAAATGTTGCCCTGTCGCAAAGCCCAATAAAAAAATATTAAACTTTTGCTTCTTCCAGGCGTTTGAAAAAATTTCGTTTTGATGTTTTGTTTCGGTTTGACCTTTAGCCACCAAAATTAGTCTGCAACATGCCTTGGTGAAGATCAAACATTGAGGTAGTAACATACGCCAAAAACAGTTACTCAAACACCGAGATAAGATTTCGGAAACGGTCAGACGTAGCATCGACTAACTTTGGCCAATGACACTGGAGAATTTTAAAAAAGTAAACTTATAAGAAAAATTATTAATTTGTTAATAATAAGTGAAAAAAAAAGATATTTTTTTCATATAATCATATTCGCCCCTCCCCTCAGAACTCGTGAACGGTATACCGTATGACAACAAAATTTTAGAGGATAGTGTGCAAGAGAACATTAATCAAAGCTCAATTTTAATGTCGTTATGGCGTAATGTGACCTCATTATGACGTCATTATCGTTATCTTATTGGCCCAAACCGTCTAGTTGGGTTTACTTATTTTAAAGCAATGGTAAACAAAAACGTGTAATAAATATGATAGAATATTAGTACTACTTGTCACCGTAACATGATGACATGCATATTTCAGCTATCCGTTATCATAAATCATTTAATCCTAAATTTTTTTGGACTTTTTAAAGATAAAGCCTAAAATACAAATGAACTAAATCCTAAATTGTACTCTCGGCGTCCAAATAGTGCATCGCACGCATATTTACCTCGAGTCCCGTGATTTCCTTAATTAATAATTGTTTTATTTTGATGATTAATTCAAATATGTTTTGTCATACGTTACCTTTGTTTGCGGTAGGCCCTTAAAAAAACCATCTCGGTTTCTGGCCTACCCTGCATATTATTTGATTGTTATTATTTGATTGTCTAATTTTTTAAATATATGTGCAAATGGTAAATAAATAACTAAATAAATAAATAAAGAATAATAAGGGATTGAGTTAGTTATTTTTAATTATTGTATCGGTGCCCCCATAACCATACCCTGGATATGATCGCCCGTGTGTACAGGTATCTAGACAGGATGTTGGTAAGAATAAAATGGCAACAATTATCACCCACTTCTACATGTATGGAGTCAGCAGCTCTACTATCATACAAGTTGTTTTCTACTTTTCACACAATTCATGCTCTGGTGGCACAAGTGTCATAATGCTAACCACTATATACTCTCACGCATGTTACAGATTAGATTTTTAAGTCATTGCTACCTATAGCTTACCAGGAATTCACACACCTGGCCAGGGGACAGAAATCATACAAAACTGAAAAAGGACAAAGAATTACACGACATAACATTTTTGGTTAGTTAAAACAAAATCTTCACAATACCTCTTGTTTATTGTTGGTGTCGTTAATGAAAACAGATAGAATGATCCCCACAATGACCAGAGTTCCAACAACAGCCAGGGCGGCGGCGATGTAGCAGACACGACGGCCTTTTACACGTACACCATCCGGCTGTGTGGTGTCCGCGTCTAATTAAAAAAAATAACAACGCAGATAAAGACAACACGTCATTAAAGCGGCTGTATGCAACATTTTACACCAGAAATTGAACTATTTTGTTTACTTCATGAGCCTGTTGTTTACTTTCAGTTTTCAATGCACTTGTAAAGTTATCTTACATTTCTGACATGTGTTG
Organism: Branchiostoma belcheri; assembly: GCF_001625305.1. Lineage (NCBI taxonomy): Eukaryota > Metazoa > Chordata > Leptocardii > Amphioxiformes > Branchiostomatidae > Branchiostoma > Branchiostoma belcheri. Next base: position 1,027,856 of record NW_017802414.1, on the reverse strand, counting down.
TTACAGAACTCCACACTCAGATTCTGTTGACAGCCTTCTAGTAAATTTTGTTGCATTGGCAAACTACTAAAATGTAAACAAATTAAACTGACATCTTTTAAACAATCAATAAGGAGTCAGATATAGCATCTCCACTTCACGAATGTCTTGAATATCAAAATATAATTATTACTCTTTTGTTTTTCTTTTTTTTTCTAACTCATCCTTATTCTATATAAGCATCTAACAAGAAGAAAACCGTCTTGAGAAGCGCACTCTACCTGTAGACGTGTCAGTTCTGTGAGGCGCGTCTCCTGAAATATTCTCTAGTTTCACCGCCTCAGCTTCTTCGTACACGTTTGGAGACGAGTCGTCATCTTCCTGATACCTGTGACATGCCTGTTTGCCAGGGCCGACATGCCCGCTAGCGTTACCTCGACGGGCGGGGGACGCCCGCGGCTTGTTATTTTGCTCCCTGCCGGACCCCGGTTGCGGAGTCCTGACAGGCTCTGCTTGCTCGTACATCTTCATTGCACGAAAGTCTGACGACTGCACAGTCTAAAGCAGCAAAAGGTTTCTAAATAGTCAAAATCGCAGTATCATACTCAAGTCTGACGAACGAACATTTATAAATATGTACAGTTTTGGCGCCGTCTTGTGTTCTTTCGGTATTTTCTTCTAAACATGACAGACTAATTTGTGTGTGTGGGCGGGGGGGAGACAAAGGCAAACGTTTAACCTCATGTACGGCGCTGTGAGGGATTTTTTGTAAGCTGTGTTTGTACTGACGAGAAGGCGTGTTAGACGCCAACACTGGCGTGGGCCACCTCTGTACGAGTCCTTATGCTGGGGTCACATTTCCAAACCGGGGCCCGGCTGGGCCATCTTAAGGAACGAAAAGTATAATATAAAAGACAAGAAGGAAAAAAAAAGTAAAGAAAAAAATAATAATTGGAAATGCCATTGGTTTAAATTATTGAGTTTTTGTCAATTGAAACAGCCTGGCTGGGCCCAGGTTTGGAAATGGACCTCAGCATAACTGCGAGGTTTTAATATCTTGTAATCTTTTTAAACGTCGCAAGAAATTTAATTGTTTGGAATCATGAACTGCATGGTTTATTCGTTCTTTAGGAATCTGTAGTTGTCTCCGACATTCTGCAGCAGGCAGCGGAACGATATTATTCGAGAGAGGCAACTCTTTAGGCCTAAATGGGTATTTTTCAAATTTTGCAGCCTATATTTTTTTCTAAATTAATCTATTTCCACAAACTACGTACATGGAAAAACTGTTGTTTTTTTAATTTGTTACTGGGAATGTGCCTACATATCACATGCGTCTGATGTACTTTTGATTTATTTTGGTACGACGGTAATGAATAATCGGAATATGGCTGCCATGTGCCGGCATGACCTGAGGCTAGCGCCGTGGGATATTACCTCTAAAAAAGACTGTAACTCTAAGAAATCCTGGATAGAATTTTTCCAAGACGGTCTTAAACGAGGACTTTAGGCACAATTAATTCTACGCAGGAACTAGTTTAGATATCTAACATCTTCCGACCGAATTCCTCGATAGCACGGCACTCGGCACCCCTCGTTGTTGCTTTGTAACATTCAATTCGCCATCTTGCATGGCGGGAGGAAAGACATGCTGATTCTTTCTACAAGCACCGCTATGATTGGAATCTTTCGTACGTGCTGTATTCACTAAGAGAACGAGGTGCGACTTACATCAGTTAAACATACGCAAAGATGTTTTGAATATTTTCTCGTCACCTTGCAGGTGACTGATGCAACACAAGTTGAAAAGAATTCAATGAAAACGTTTTGAAGGACACGTTACATGCCTGGTCATTCCTGCTGATAATTACGTGGAAGACTTAGCAATGCAGTCATAGTTGCTCGACACGTAGCAAATTATTTTCACAAGTAATGAGAAAATTCTAAAAACTATGTTTTATTTTAGGAATTTCAAACCTGGCACACTTATAGATATGATTGGATAAGTAATGAGAAAAAGCTTCAATAACATATGAATAGTCTTGCAGGGCCTATGGCAAAACAACCGAATCTGCAGGGATGCAATGTGTCGCTAGCACATTACCACCCGGAACGCCGGAAGACGAAAGGAATTATCGAAGGAAATCTAATTGTGGTCTGAGTGTCCCAAAAAAAAAACCAATAAAGGATTAAAACACATCATGTTGTTTAAATAGTTAGACAGTAATTTTATTACCACACAGAAAATTGAAAATTTAAATCACACTCTCAGTGAGTCAAACACATTGAAGCGTAGCTAAACAAATACACAATCTATATCACCAACTAAACATTACGTTACAAGACTGTGGTTATGACTTTGTACTAAAGGCATGATTTTTTAAAATATGTGTAGTATACATGTCACAGATATAGGGATTTCAGCCCTCTAGTGACATGGTTATAGCATTTACTTCTATGCATATATTTTTTTAAGGTATGGTAACACTTGATACATGATGTAGGATTTTTTGGAACTTAAAATGGTAAGATAAGCAACTTAACGTGAGTTCTATGGAAATACAGTAAATAAAGTAAGAAAATCCAAGCATATTCCAACGTGTAAACAACAATAACAATATAAAACTTCCAAAAATACTACAAAACATAAACATTGGCATGGCAACCTCAGACAAACTAGTAACATCAGCTTCACATTCTATTATAACTAACTAATATTTGCAAAACTCAGAAATGCTTGTTAGAATACATCAGGAGCTTAATGTAATGGATAGATTCATATCATCACTGCAAACGACTGTTTTTGTTTAAGTGAACACGTCTGAGCTGGTTTGTGCCTCAAACATAGATACTTTCTCAGGCTCAGGGATAGCAGATAAGTTTCCCCAGGGTGTGGTAGCCTTGTTCGTGACCACTCCCAGTATCCCCAAACCTGAGCTGGGTGACCGGCAGGTCATTCTTGTGGGTCAGGTACCCAGAATCCACACGCCATATGTTATCATTGATGTCGCAGTAACACCTACCAGAGCATGCGCCTGTTGTGCAAGAAAATTTAATATGTTTACAAAAAAAAAAGCAGCATGTTACAAATCAGAAAAAATAACTCTATTGTTTACACTGTCTTTGTATCAAAGTTGTAAAAATTTGCTTAAGCCCCTCTTCACATTCTGCGTATCGTCTTGCGTATGAGTCGCGTACGGTCAATTCTTTCATACGCAACTGTTCGCAAAATGCGCACTTCATATGCATCTCAGTCGTTTATGTACGCTTTGTAAACGTCAGCATACGCACAGCATACGCACAGACCTGCCCGTTACGCAGCGTAGTTTTGAGCATGCCTAACGGCCCTGTCACACTTCTGCGAATCGTCTTGCGTATGGATCGCGTACGGCCGATTCTTTCATACGCAACTGCACGCAAAATGCGCACTTCATATGCATTTTAGTCGTTTATGTACGTTTTGTAAACGTCAGCATACGCACAAACCGGCCCGGTACGCATCGTAGTTTTGAGGGCCCTGTCACACTTCTGCGAATCGTCTTCCGTATGAGTTGCGTACGGGCAATTTTTTTCATACGCAACCGTACGCAAACTGCGCACTTCATATGCATCTCAGTCGCTTTGTGTAAGTTTAGTGAACGCCTGCATACGCACAGCACACGCTCCGCCAGGCTCAGTACGCAGCGTAGTTTTGAGCATGCCCAAACATACGCTGCGTACGCTGTTACGCAGGTCATGCGTTTTTAATACGCAATGCATCGGTCAAGAGCATTATGAGTACACTATGTGTTCGTAGGGGAAACGCGGCCCATACGCTGATCTGCACCTGGAACTGCACCTGTGCATGAGCTGCGTACAATAGACAAATGCATTGCGTACTTACAGCGCTTTTAATACCGTTGGTATTGCAACAGGACAGCGCATTGTACGTATTTGTAACTAATGAGAAGCGCAAAGGTTGCGTACAGATCTAGATAGCGAACTTGCCAAACACCTGGGCTACACCCGGGGTACCGGCTCCTCTAGACCCCATGGTTAACAGACCTTCTGGAGATTGGCTGTTTCTAATATGTTTTGCTGAAAATTAGATGATCATTGGCAAAACGTCTTTCCTAAAGTGCAATGTTTCACAAAAATGCATTTTGACACGTACTTGTAACACAAAAGAACACCCTTGTACCGCCTTCCCAAAAATGATGTTAGGACTGGCTATTTTGCATATTATCAATATATCTATATTTAACATAAAATATTTGCTTTTTGTTGCCTGTACTTTGGGATGATACGCCAGTTGCCTGTTTTTCTTTGTCCGAGAAAATGTGTAGTGTACGTAGATTGGTACAAAATAGTTTATAAAAATGCAGGAGCATAAAAGCTATGGGCGAAATTAACCCAATGTCATGAAACATCTAAAGATGATGGACTTATAACAGTAGTCGCTTTGAAATGTGCTTGTAATGTGGTGGCGGTAGATATATAAAGATTGTAGTGTTCGCAGTGATGTGTAGTGTCAATGCTATCTGTGTGTAAGCGCAATTGTAAATTGTCGGTATTTGCAAGTATGCGTGTTTTCATTATTTTTAAATTATTAAGGAAGGGTATTTCTTGACATCTCCAATTAATCAAGGCTATTAACAGTCTAACTGTTATGTTCGTATAAAGTCCGGGTACGTGTATTTAATTTACCTGACAATATATTACAGGAAATTGACCAGGGCTGGGGCGAAATGGAAACAAACACATTTTATCTGAGTTGAGGGCGGCCCATGATGAGAAGGACCCATTGCGAATGAAACAGCAGGAAGCAGCAGGGAATACGCACACAAGACGCTTGGCATTCGTCGGAAGTGCGTTAGGCATCCGGTGGGCATACGTTGAGTGCGTCCGGAATACGCTTGCCCTTCGAAATGCATGCGAACGCCATACCGATGTCATATGCAATCTATGCGCAGAATTCGTTATCTATACGCTACAGTACCCTCGCGTATTGTGC
>NW_017802414.1:1021427-1022864 GCF_001625305.1 Branchiostoma belcheri | reverse complement strand
TAACTGTTATGTTCGTATAAAGTCCGGGTACGTGTATTTAATTTACCTGACAATATATTACAGGAAATTGACCAGGGCTGGGGCGAAATGGAAACAAACACATTTTATCTGAGTTGAGGGCGGCCCATGATGAGAAGGACCCATTGCGAATGAAACAGCAGGAAGCAGCAGGGAATACGCACACAAGACGCTTGGCATTCGTCGGAAGTGCGTTAGGCATCCGGTGGGCATACGTTGAGTGCGTCCGGAATACGCTTGCCCTTCGAAATGCATGCGAACGCCATACGGATGTCATATGCAATCTATGCGCAGAATTCGTTATCTATACGCTACAGTACCCTCGCGTATTGTGCGTGCGGCAGAAATGTCTGTACGCAACTCATACGCAATGGCTATTCGCAGAAGTGTGACAGGGCCCTAAAACTAGGCTGCGTACGCTGTTACACAGGTCATAGGTTATAAATACGCAATGCATCGGCCAGGCACGGTATGTAAACACTATTTGTTCGAGAGGCACACGTTGATCTTCGCCTGGGACTGCACATGCGCAATTTTGTGTACAGTGATTGTATAAAGGCCGAGTACGGGTATTTAATTTACCGGACAAGATATTACAGGGAAGTGACCAGGGCTAGGACGAAATGAAAACAAACACATTTCATCTGAGTTGAGGGCGCCCATGATAAGAAGGACCCTCTGCAAAAGAAACAGCATTAAGCAGCAGGTAATACCCCGCAATACACATGGCATTCGTCGAAAGTGCGTTAGGCATCCGGTTGGCATACGTTGAGTGCGTCCGGTATACGCTTGGCCTGCGCAATGCATGCGAACGCTATACGGATGTCATATGCAATCTTTGCGCTAAATTCGTTATCTATACGGTACATTTGCGTCACAGTAACGTTACGTATTGTGCGTACGGCAGAAATATTTATGTACAACTCATTCGCAATGGCAATACGCAGAAGTTTGACAGGGCCCTTATTTCATTCTTCTCTTAGTTACCAGTACAATGCAGGTTAACCCTCAACAGTACTACTTCCAGGACTGATTAATCTGTACACCTGGGGTCCGCGCGGACCGCGCGGACCCCAGAACAGTTTTTTTCTAATATTTAGAAATTATCAACATGCTACCAGCTCAATTGTTTTGCAAACAGATGTGGGGACCTCTGTGTCCACATTACATACAAAAATCTCACATTTTTAACTTTTTTGGTGAAGAAAAGAAGACAAGAAGAAATACCCGATTTTTAAACTCATTTCAGACTTAAGGGGGTTTTGAGGCCTAACTTTGATCTCAGATAGCGGCTAAACGGTTTGCGCTACGAAGTATCGAATTTGGAGACCTTTCCTAAATGTCTCTGGAAAAAAGTTTATATTAGTTTAACCCTATCTAGACCGGGCTTTTTTGGGCTTGGTGGGACCGGGGGGGGGG
>NW_017802414.1:986136-1021403 GCF_001625305.1 Branchiostoma belcheri | reverse complement strand
GCCCCCCCCCCTCAGAACTCGAGAACGGTATATCGTAGGAGCACCAAATTTTTAGAGGATGATGTACTAGTAAAAATTTATCATACGTACAATTTTTATGTCGTTGTGACGTAGTATGACGTCATTATGACGTCATTAATGTGATTTTATTGGCCAAAACCGTCTAGATAGGTTATTCCCTGAAAACTAAACAGTATACGATAGAACTTTACCAAAAGTGTTTATGACAGAATATTAGGATGTACTAAGTCTTATGTTGCCCATAGCAACACCGGTGACAATGACGTCATGCATATATTACATATCCGCCATCTTGGATCATCAATCTTGAATTTTGAAAAATATTTTTTTTTCAGGATGAAGCCTAAAATACATTGTAAACAGACTAAAGACATTCATATGAACCTTTTTTGTAAAAAAAAAATGGAGTATTGATGAAATTTTAAGGAAAATAAGCTGCATTTACCTGATCTAATGATATGGTCCGCCATCTTGGATTTTGGCCAATGACGTCATCAAATTAGCATAAATTATGAATATTTAATGATAAAATTTACATATAATTATATGTGATGTTATTAATGTTAGAAACAATGTGTAACTTGACATAAAACCCATAAAATTCTGTAGTTTAAATGGAAATAATTAAATTTGGCAAAAAATGCCTGTCAGAAACCCGTTGCCATGGCAACAAGAAAAATCATAATCTTATTACACTGATACAGATTTGTTGCCAACAATATTTTAGGAAAAGTCACTAAATTTGGCGGTTCTAGCTTTAGCCGTTTAGACGCTAGGTGACATCAAAGTTGCCGCGGGCACTTTAAGCCCCCCCCCCCGGTCTAGATAGTGTTAATACTAGTAAGTTGATGTTTTTTTGTGTTGCCATGGCAACGGGTTTCTAGCAGGCAGTTTTTTTGAAAATAGAAGTAATTTTGGTTTAAACATTAAAATTTTCTGAGTTTTATATTAAATTACACTTCTTTTTCAACATTAATAACATCTTACATAATTAGATATAAGTTAAATCATTTAATATGCATAGAATATGCTAATTTCATGACGTCATTGGTCGAAATCCAATATGGCGGACTATATTATTAGCTCTGACGTCATATGACGTGATAATTACACCAAAGTTATTAAAATTTAATTCTATTACTACACCATTCTCTGAAAACTTGGTAGACATACGATGAGTGCACAAAAACATATAAAAACGGAAATAAGGTAATGTATAAGAACGCCAGTGTATCCATTATGATCGAAAGCCGGCTGGGGTCCGCGCGGACCCCAAAAGAAAATCAGATATAATTTTTTTTTATAAACGGTAGAAACGGAGTTTTCTGCACTGTACTGAGAGACAACTTTGTGGGTGACAATTACCTAAAATTTCAGAAAAAAATCAAAAAAAGATATTACAGAATATATAGTGCTGGGGTCCGCGCGGACCCCAGGTGTACTGTTTAGGGTTAAAGCTGCCTATAAGTCATGTCATACCTGTTTCACCACATGCACATTTCCCACTCCCAGGACTGGCACCTCCCCAGTAGTCAGCCTGGCGACCGTCCCAAGTCATCCACCAGGCATATGCTGTGCCACTCGTGACCCACATCGTTGATCCATAGCATTGATACTGGGAATGCATATTAAATCATTACCTCCATATGATGGCATATCACAATTAATGCAACGTCATATTTTACCAAAATATGCATTGTCTTATGTGGGGTATTGTAACATATTACTTCTAGCCCTGCTCAGCTACTGACTCCAACAAATTTTTTTTGGTAGAGTTGAAAAAGTTAAACTCAGGCTAAACTTTTGTATGTCTAAAGTTATAAATAAGAATTTATACCTCCATGAAATATATGGAGTTCATGTAATTTTTTTTAATTAATTTTTTTATCAATTACAAATATGAGGTGGTAATCAACAACATAATTAAAATTACACTATTCTTCCTCCAGACTTCCTATGCTTTGGCAATGTTTAATGTCTACATGTCCTGAATATTTATGCAATTGCATCTTTATTAACATAATTTATGCATAATGATGTTTCAGTAACTAACTCTTCACAATATATAAAATTACGAAGTCACAGAATTTTACATTAATTATGCAAATCATGGTAATACTCACATAATTGCTATCTACCGATGCTCTACCTGCCATATAGATAACACATATTAAGTGTACGAAAATGCAATTATGTAAAACAATGCAATTATAAAACCTCCTCTTAAATTCTGAGATGTCTTCATTTGCATAATTTTTATGTAATTGTGTACATCTTTCCATTGGCTGCCGACATGAATTTAAAAAAAAATACGATGTTTCTTTCTGGGATTATCCGCTTTAAAAGATTTCACCAGGACCTCCCCTGCAGTTCCAGAACGAGCTGCCAGGGGGCCAAAACCTACACCACCAATTCCTGAAAAGCTATCTGTCACCAAAAATCGCAGACCATAGCATGTACAGGACAAAAGATACAGAAACCGAAATTTCTGCTGCAGTTCCATGATGAGCCGCGGGGAGGCCGCTATTAGACCTTGACCTACGATATATCAAAATACCAAATATCATGCTGACTACAATTGTGCGGAAACACACACACACACACACACACACACACACACATGGACACACCAAAAACAAGACCCACATTTTCTATTGAGGTAACAAAGCGTACCTTGAGGTAATTAGGGTAATTGCTAAAATCGCAATGAAGAGTTTAAACATAAGATGGCAGTTATTGTTTGTTAAACATCACCTCTCTACTTTTTTAGTCTTTTCTTTTTCTTCATCGTTTTATTATTATCATTACTACTATTACTTGTTTTAGTATTTTCCTTCTGATTATTATTTTTATGATGATGATGATGATGACTATTATTATTATTATTATTATTATTATTATTATTATTATTATTATTATTATTATTATTATTATTATTATTATACTAATTATTATTTTTATTCTTATTTTTATTCTTATTTTTATTATTTTTTTTAGTTTTATCGAAACAGAGTACAAACCTCAGTGCTGTTTGAAAACACTGATTTTCAGGAATCCCCGGTGATCCAGGAATCCCCGACACATTAAAGAATACATAAAGTTAAAAAAGCAACCAAGCGTCAAACCAAAATCATTTACCGTAAATAAATGTCGTTAAGCCAGGCCAAGGTCAGGAGGTCAGAGGTCAGCAGTGTTTTTTTGAGAACCTTTTTAAACGACAGGTAAGACGTGGCCACTCTAACTGTGGCAGGTAGGCCGTTCCAGGCAAATGCTGCCCTATACGCAAAATTTCTTCATGATCTTCTGAACACTCGTGTTTATTTACTAACCTGTTTGTCCCTCAAGGTCACACCGAACCTCCATTGGTTCCACCCCGCGTCCTGGCCCGTCAAGGTCGATAGTGTAGACGTTCTGGTTATTAAATCCACTTCTTTCTACTATATGGGCGCAGTTTGACGATGTGTTGGATGTTTCTGTTTAAGTAAATAAACAGTAAGTAGAGTCCCTTTACACCTCTTGCATATACACGGCGGTTAATTTCTAGGGTAAAGTTTTTAATTCTACGGAGGTGTATTAGGTTACTGGGGTTCCACGCGCGGCTTCCGTGGAGCCAGTCTCAACGGTAAAATATTTTTTTTAATAATAAACAGTTTCACGGGGACTCTCTTGTCCAAGTGTGATGAAATCAGCACTGCATATACCTCAAATGTTGTCGTTTTTATTACAATGCTTAAATGTGTGTGAAATCACTCTCAACGCGTCGAATGCTAATTCTAGAACAATCAACGTCAATAACCAAACAACTGATTTAAACCGACCCCAAATCATCCAGAAAGTCCAATATTTTTGCATATTACAGAACAGTATAACAAATATATACAGATATATTACTTACAAACTTAAATGTACTACTTACAAACTTAATTCACGTCTTTCTTTTATTGCAAGAAAAGGGGCTTATAATAATGCCTTGCATATTAAAATCACATGATTGACGTCAGAATACGTCATAATAATATAAAATATCGGTTATGATTAATTATTACTAGTGCATCATCCTTTAAAATTTGGTGTTCATACGATGAACCATTTTTAATTTCTGAGGGGGGTGGGTGAATGAGCCCCCCCCAACACCCCCCACCCCACCACACGAATCCCAAAAAAGCCCAGTCTAGTTAGGATTTAGTTGTTTATAATTATTTGTTTATTTATTATTTGCACATATAAAAAGTTACATAGTCAAATAATAACAATAAGAGAATATGCGGGGTAGGCCAGGAACCTAGGTGGTCTTTTTAAGGGCCTACCCCAAACAAAGGTAACTATGATACATGACAAAGCAGATTTGAATTAAACATCAAAACTAAACAATGAAATAATTGATTATTTAAACAAAACCAATACATAGAAATGATAACTGAATGGTGTAAACTAGTTTTTACATCTACGAAAAGAAATTATTACAACAAAGTCTTATACATGTAATTCAGGTCGCTGTTACAGAAATAAACTGATTAGATAATTAACATAACATTAACGATTGGGTTAGTCACCTCTAGTTCTCCATTTGACTCACCTTGTTGTCCGTTTGACTCTCCTGATTGGTTAATCACCGTGCTGATGATTTGTGCCATCAGCTCTGCTGTAATAGAGGTAGCTGCACATGTACCGCAGGTCGCGTTCTCTCTCACATCCACGCGCTGTTGGGCTGCACCGACCGTCATATTCTCCAAGCTTTCCATTCTCAAGACGATCGAATTCACCATTTCTCGCACCTCTGAGCTTTCGTTGTTGGTATTTAGGGTCGCCTCCAGTGTTTCCCATCTTTCCTGGCTCGCCTTGAACATTCTCTCAAGGGTGTTGACTCGACTCTCAAGGGCAGGTATTCGCTTTACAAGGGCAGCCAACACGCCTGTAAGAATAGAAACAATGAATTATACACAAATATATGGAAAAGGACAGAGAGTGTGTCTCTGTGTGTGCTTGTGTGTGTGTGTGTGTGTGTGTGTGTGTGTGTGTGTGTGTGTGTGTGTGTGTGTGTGTGTGTGTGTGTGTGTGTGTGTGTGTGTGTGTGTGTGTGTGTCCGTGTGCGTGTGTGTGTCTGTGTGTGTCTGTGTTTTGCGTGTGTGTGTGTGTGTCTGTGTTTTGCGTGTGTGTGTGTGTCTGTGTTTTTGTTTGTTTGTGTGTCTGTGTGTGTGTGTGTTTGTTTGTGTGTGTGTTTGTGTGTGTGTGTCTCTGTGTCTGTATGTGTGTGTTTGTGCGTGTGTTTGTGTGTGTGTTTCTCTGTGTATGCAATTCTATGTCGACAGACACAATTAATTTTTAAAAAATACAAATATAATTTTTAAGCAATAAAAATTGACAAATTTACAACAAAAATGTCTAGCAGCAAAAAAAAAAATGACCCGACATACCTTTAAAAGCCGTTATTGTCTCTCGCATGTTATTCAGGTTGTTCTCAAGTTCGAGTCCAACATTGAAGTTTCCTACACATTGGTTTTGACATAGAAACGGATCAGGACATGTCTTGGTTTTGTTCAATAGTCCAAGATGGAATTAATCAATCCTTTACTAAATCTACGATGCAAAGAATATGCTTTGCTGTTCTGTATCTGTATCGATATATCCGGTATAACCGCCCTTCGGCGTAACAAACCTGCTTCGCAGGCACGCGGCGCGGCGGCAGCTAGTTATATCACACCGAGCGACTTGTTACACTCAATCTTTGCACATGTGATTGCAGGAGTTGTTTAAAGCTTTCTAGTGATGATGCCCCAACTGTGCTTGGTGGCAACGATTTCCAGTCTACGATAGTTCTGGGGAAATACGAGTTTTTGAACACCTCTATCCTTGGTTGATAACTCTGATATTTGAAGGCATGACTGTTTCTTGTTTTTTTCTGGGCTGGTATCAGATACTTAGTGGTTGGTACGTCCACAAGTTTATAAGTCATTTTGTACATCATGCACAGTCTGGACATTCTACGTCTCTTCCAGCAACCCCTACTGTAGGTTTCTTTTCATTTTCTTTACACTAGCGCCCATTTGATAGTTATTTATACAGAATCTTGCAGCTTGGTTCTGTACCCTTTCCAGTTTTTCTTTGTCTTCCTTTGTATATGGTTCACGTTTGGCAAATAGATTATGTCCGCCTTAAACCTCCAATAAACGCCTTTTTAAACTTTCGGAGTCTCACATGCCTAATAAACCATAATATATTGTGAATAGGAAGGTTTAAGCACACTTTTGCGATGTATGCTCTAAGTTGCTTAGTTATAATAATATAATCCGCACTTAAGCAAAAATATGGCATCTCTTTCTTTATTATGCAAATTTTCACTCAATGTACATAACTGACCTCTTTTATACACAGTTATGCTATTTTACTCTGAGATACTTATAAATAATTCTAAAAATGCTAATACATTTTTTTTCAGTTGTCGATGTCATTTATTATATTCTTTTTACAAATAATCCTTGCAATTACAAATAAATCGCATATTTAGAAATTGTTTACTAGTATTTGAGTACTCTAAAAATAGTACTTTAAAATTTGCATAACGGTTCCGTTTAGGTAAAGTATTATTCATGCGTGCTTATATATCACTTAAAGTTTGAGATTACCTTCTGATTCAGGTTCAGGTGATGCAGACAACACTCCGGTCTGGTCTCTCAGAAGACAGACAAGACACGTCATCATCACCATGGTTACGGTACATTTTCCCGCCATTCTATATCAGACGAAGTGCGACGGTGACATATTGTTATTGCAACACATATATCAAAATATTTTATATTCCGCTCTTTACTTGAAATAAAGGGAGAATGAATTCATTATTGCGTATTTTCTTTGCTCCGTTTCTCTTTTTTGTAAAGTAGAATCGTCACAATTCAAATAAATTACGCAGGAATTATTTACGTATAACGTCACTTTTTTGGCCAGGGTGGCTCAAAAAGTATCTAATTCAACGTTACGACTGCTTTTATGCCAGGGCACGGTACACTAGAATTTTTCTTCTCCTTTTTTAATCTAACAAAACAATTAAACAGTACAAAAAAAAAGCTGCCGGATTAGTTACAAATTTGCAGTACGCGTACGATAGCACCACCGAACTTGTTTCTGACCTAGCTTGAGATAGATAAAAAAATAAAAAAGAATAGCAAGCAGACTCAAGATATTACAAGGCAACAAAAAGTAGCGCTACAGGTCGAAATTTCTCAGCTTATACCTAAACCGTGCGCCAATCGTGACACTCCAACCCAAATTCCTACAAGGCTCTATCTTTTAATAAAGACTGCTGCAGATACTCATTTTTTTTCAGAAAGTCAGAGACGGGAAAGCACTTCCTCGGGATACAAAAAAAAAAGAACCCATGGACATCGCCGAGAAACTCGCCTATCTACATCCCAACACAGTGAGGTCTTTGAACCTGTCAAGCCGTCATCCTCCTGCCACAGAAGAACATTCATCCCTGCTACAGTCAAGCCGTGGAACTGTCTCCCACAGGACATTGTCAACACCAGGGACCTTCCGAACTTCAAACGTAAAATTAACGCCTACCTCAGCGACACTCGTCAACGACCTGTGTAGCAAACGTTATTTCGGTACAGCTGCTAAGCTGAGGACTTGGTGACAGCATAGAAAAAAACTAAAAACTTCTGAAATCCGTATTCCTGCATCTGAGAAAACAATAACGACGCGGCGCACTTATATCCCCTTGTGCGTCTTACCCTAGCGGAGGAGTGTGCACAGTATTTTATCAAGGTCAAGAAACAAACCTAACGGTGCTCTTTTTAAGTGACAACCTGGTACAAAACTACGACGTATGTATGTTTTCCTTCCCCTTAGATATCGTAACACAAAATTAGAAATATACAATAAATGGTACTAATCCATAAGAAAGTAAATCCGTACTTAGATTTAGATACAAAAAAAAATGCAAACCTTACGGGACGGTAGAAAAGCTTGTCGATGTACCTACTCAACTTGGATGTTTGTTTGTGCTAGCTCAAAATAATTTTGTTACAAACTATTCACTATTCAAACAGCATAACAAAAGCTAATGGCGACCAAGGACGTTCTCATGTGAATGGGAAAACATTCCGATTCCCATTAACTTAGTTACTTCATCTACCATGCTTTACAACTCAAAAGAAAATGTGGGAAAACAACATAAAACTTCAATCTTAACCTGACCCACGACAATTAGGCAGCTATAAAGAACCTGCTTTTCGTGCTTTAAAAGTCATAATTGGTTCAACTAACTTTATTCTGCCTCATTTAAAAAGTTAATGGCAGTGCTCTCGAATAAAAAGAGCTTCTCTTTATAGCTAATCTATAATGATTAGAACATTTTAAGGAGCCTAGCAGCAAGTTATTTAAAGTAAAAATTCAATTAGCCAAAGTTTTTTTCGCGTAATTAATTTTGCGAACCTAATTTCATCTGAACCATTGATGATATTTAATTACATTTCAAACCAGGCAGTGTGTCTTTGGTCTGTCGTTATTCTAGCTGGAAAGAAGGATAGGTTCTTATTAAACCAAGGCAATGGCTTCTAAAGCTGCGATTCCTTCTGCCCCCGAACTCAGTACAGGTTATTGTTTGTTAGTTTAAAGCTAAGATCAGGTCGGGTGGCGTAGTGGTAGATAATTCGACTGTGAACCGGGAGACCCGGGTTCTAACCCGAGTCGTACCCGGGACATGTTTAGGCATGTCTGGACATGCGCCCCGACGTTGTGCTCTTGGGTAAGGCACTTTACACGACTTTCCTCACTCCACCCAGGTGTGAATGGGTACCTAACTTCGGTTGGGGAAAGTCGTATTGAGGTCACCTTGTGGCGCCGAATGGCAGCCGCACAGACCCGTGCGACAGGTCCACAAAAATTGTGGAGAAAATATATGTGTTATCATGTCTATTACTTGTTTGTTGTGAGTTGTATTGATTATTATGTGATACCCTGCATCAATTCAGCTATCAAAGGCTGCGACTGCACGGGTACTGTTTGGACAATAAAAACAATTTAAAAAAAAGCTTTTGTTAGCGTTTCGACGTTAAACATTGGACAGTTCAAAGCTGGTGCCAACAAATGGGCCGCCTTTTGAGGCCTACATACATTATGCCAAAAAACAGTTACTCAAGCAACTGGATATGATTTTGAAAATTTGCCGACCTAGTGCCAACGGCTACTCCTCAGCTATTTTCCACCACCTACAACACAACCAGGGTCACCCTTTCAAACTCGAGTCCACGGATGTCTTAGACCGCGAAACACGCTGGTGGGAACGGGGCGTTAAAGAGGCAATATATGAAAGGGAACAGGGAAGGAGGGCTACGGGTCGATTTTTCCGGCACTTGGGATTTGGCACTCCCAGCCCCGAGGACAGACAACACTTAAGCTCCTGTCCTGTATAACAGGAGCTTTCAGACTAATTTGCATCATCTTGTCTTGACTTGTCTGACTTTTGTTCCTTTTTCGACTTCCAAAAATTTGTCTTCACTTTATTTGCATATCAATCAACAGGTTGTGTATATAAACCTGCTTTCCCCTCTGGTCTCTCAGTCACTGACGAAAGCTAGTGGATACTAGCTGAAACGTCTGACGTTTTCAAAATCATATCCAGTTGCTTGAGTAACTGTTTTTTGGCATATCGTATTACCTGGATGTCTAACCTTCATCGACCTACATACATTATTCTACATTTTCGGGAACTTTTTATCATATAAAAACAACTAAATTTTATAGAGTAATTGCACGAGAAAACCAGGCAAGCCATGCAGAGGTCGGAAGATGGGGGTCGGCCAAATCGGCTTACACTTTGTATGTGAGATAGGTATGGTGAACTATCAACAGCCATTTAAATAAAACCATCCAGCTATTTTTCGTTACGGATTTCTGGGACCCCCCTCTGAGACCGTGAAAAATAAAAATAAAACTCTTGGCTGAAAATTACTGAAATTACAATGGATACCATGGTAATTCTGATAATAATGAAAACATGATTTTTTTTTGTGAAGTAGCATGGGTCCTCTATTTTTAGTTAGAAGCCTTATATTCATGAGGTTACTTGTTTTAGCCTTTTTTTACCTGCGCAAATTCCCCTCCCTCCCTCACACACACACACACACACACACACACACACACACACACACACACACACACACACACTCTCTCTCTCTCTCTCTCTCTCTCTCTCTCTCTCTCTCTCTCTCTCTCTCTCTCTCTCTCTCTCTCTCTTTCTCTCTCTTTATGAACTTGTGGTCACCACATAATAGGGCTCTAAATCTATTCAAGATAACATTGTTTTGTCCAGGGGCTCTTATACTACATGTGTCTGCACACTTCATACTGAACAACTATCGGCAGAACCACCCGTCCTGGTCCGTCAGGGTCGATGATGTAGAGTTTCCGGTTATTTCAAAATCCACTTCTTTCTGCTACTTTAGTGCAGTTGGACAATATATTGGATGTACCTGTTTGAGAAAAATAACATTTAGAAATACCACGTCATTTTCATCACTCCCTTTGCACAGTAGACTAGTAAAATTAGCCCAGATAAAGATGACAGACGGCCATCGAAACGTCGTCTTATATGAAACAAATAGTTGTTAATTAAGGAACTTCACTATTCAATCATTCCTCAACCTGATGAAAGTATTTACAAACATATACCCGTATTTAATATAATTCGGGATGTCTTTTATTCTTGGTGGGTTTGTAAGTTTAGACACGGATTCACCAGTTTCCCATTCCCAGAATGCAATGCGACAATCTGACAACAAATAGAGAATGAAGTTTAAGTGTTCTTTTCAACATGGAACATGTGGTTTGTAACGTTACAGCATCAGTTTAGCGTTACCACTATAACACAAACCACATATTCCATTAATTCCCTATTTGCTATTTCTTATCGAACGTAATCGCGGCCCGGGTATGATATAAATGCACGTACAAGCTGCGTAAGACTGGACTGTAACCGAGAATAAACTCTACTATTTACGAGTGCATTGGGTTCTCTAGTATATTCGCTACAATTTTTCAATCTATTAAGTCAATTAGTAGGCTGTAACACCACGCCCTTACTATATAAAAGGTAATGAGGTGCATGATGTGCTTAAAGCTAAATCAAATCATCCGCAGACTGACAAATAATACGATAGGCGAAAAAAGATAGGCATGGTTTTTTTTAAAATACAATACCAGCAAAGGTATGTGAAAACCAAAAGGAGCCTATATTGAACAACCTAGTGTCTTTTAATACGTCTACTTTTACCTCCGCATCAATGGTGTTATCAGGTTGTTTTGTAAACACATGGATATCTCCATTGCACATAACTCAACGATAACTAACATGATGCTATGTTGATATAAATTCTTTTAATCTACAATTATTTTGTTGTTTTCCTTTTACAGCAAAGCACATTTAAAGGGCTTTATTTTTGTGTATCAATCATACGTATTTGTAATATTTTCAACTGATTTCCTCCAATGTGCTCATGTATAAGTTTACGTAGGCAATAAAGCATGTTGTTTCAGCAAAGGTAGATAAAAAGACAACGGCAGATCTGATTGAAAGTTTACAAAATTGTCTCAACTGTGCGGCATTGACATCAGAGCCTCACGCGAAATCCTTCCCTTTTTGATCTAATCTTTTCTAGGGAAATTAAAAAAAAAATACTTTAGATCTTACGCTAAGCTTGTAAAGCCGGTGTGTTACTCCCACACACGGTTATACTTCCTGAAATACAGACTAATTTACAGTCGACAAACAACTCGCCTCGAGCTCGAGAAAGACGTATTTCTTTGCTGTCCTCTTGCCTGACAAGTGGCATCATGTCTGATGGAAAACAACAGCAGAGAGGTGGAGAAAAAGGTACGTTTTTTCTTTAGTTTTCTAGGTTTCTTTCCTGTCTACGTTTGCCTCAGAAACGATTCAAGCTTCGGTCACAACCCACCGTACGTGCTTCTGCGTGCTGTCTACATGCAAAAACGTGGGCAAACGTACGGCATCCGTGCGTGGTGAGTACCGCTTTTGTATGGAATCGTACGGATTTGGGAGCACGCAGGCACGCCGTAGAACTTCAAGTGCATGTAAAACTTTTTCTGCGTGCGGTCTGCGGATTCACCACCCGTGCGTGCGAGTACGGGAGACGCGCGTGCCCCGTACGTATACGTGCCGTACGGAAGAAGTACGTGTGAGTACGGCTTCCTTACGGTAAAGTTGCAATCGCACAGAGATCGTACGTTGTAAGCACGTACAACTCACTTACCACTTGCGCAACGTACGATGGACTCCAGGAAGAATAGTATGGAGTTGACTTCCATACTAATGGAGATCTAAATAAACAAATACACAAACAAACGATGCACGCAACCGCTCACGGCCAGACGTGGCGTGCAGGCCACACTTTTACACCTTGCGCAACCGTGCGTCGACACCACTCCTTCCCCACGTTTTCAAAAAAAAAAACCTAGCAGACATAGCCTCCAAAAAACGTACGGACAAAAAGCACGCACGGCGGGTTGTGACCGAGGCTTTACTAATACATTGTTTGATATATTTTTAAAATGTATACCTGTGGCTTTTAAGTGCCAAAAAATTGTTTATCGTTTTCGAGTAAGGAAAAAAAGAAAAAAATGATTTGAAGATACATTCTGTTACATTGTGGTCTAGAAACAAAAATAAATGTTAGGTAATTATATAACGAACAGAGTTGGAAATGACAACGTCCTGATTTTGAAACATCCAAGCGATTAATCAGTATGTAATGCAAACTAAAGTACTACAGTGCAATAAGAAGAAAATGTGTTAATTAAACTTTTTAGTTTTATTTTTTTTACCTTGGTAATATGTGCTGCCATGTAAAGTTTTGATCAATCTTATGGAATGTTATATCTGGTCATATTGATCTAATATGATTAGGTGTATCTCATATGGACATTAACAAGGACATTCTGTATATAATGTCCTTGACATTAACGACACTAGCACGCAATATTGACACAAAATATTATATCAATATCTTGTATTTATTTATCAATATCTTGTATTTATCTATATAAATGTTCTTACATTACAATTTAAAAGGGTAATAGACTCTATGCAAAAATCTTTATTTTTTATTTAACCCTATCTAGACTGGGGGGGGGGGCTAAAAGTGCTCGCGCCAACTTTGATGTCACATAGCGTCTGAACGGCTAAAGCTAAAACTGCCAAACTTGCTGACTTTTCCTGAAATATTGTTGGCAACAAATCTGTATCGATGGAATAAAATTGTGATTTTTGGTGTTGCCATGGCAACGGGTTTCTGACAGGCATATTTTGCTAAATTTAATAATTTTCATTTCAACAACAGAATTTCATTGTGTTTGTGTTGACAGTTTTGGTATAAACTACAAAAATGTAAACAACATGGCTGACAGCTGTGTTTCCAGATCTTAAACATACTTGTGAGATGTCATATTTTGTTTCCTCCACTTGAATGGCACTTAGTCGCAATGGGGTAGGTTTAATTCCACTTACCTTTTTAAAAATGACCAGAATATTAGATCCTTATATTGTCCAAATATTGTAGCTGCAATAATTCATTTTTAAATTATTGAACAGGCTTGTAAAACATTATTTCTGATATTGTTGGTCGCCAGGCTGCATAGATATGGATCAGTCTCAGACTGACTGGACGCACATTGCCGACATTACCGCGACCACACCCAACTGTCTTTATGTTGCTGGAGTAGGTAAGTCATGATTACCTCCATGAAAAATGGAGGTATTGTTTTTGGCATGTGTGTGGGTGTGTGTGTTCGCACATTTGTAGTCAGCATGACTTCAGAATGCCTTTATGGATTGTGATGATATTTAGTATGCTGGTAGGTCTTAGGAAGCCGAAGGTCAAGGTTAGATATGGGCCTCCTGGTGGCTGATCTTGGTACTGCAGCAGAACCTTTGTGTTTTGAGGGAAACAGATGTGCCGCTTTAATGCAAAACACGTGTGGTCAGGCATCGCGCCTTCCCAGGTTTGATTGATGAGGTCCCTATGGAATAGGCTACATGTACTGAGTTGACAGCCTGGCCTATTTCAGGGCAAAAACCAGTGTTATTTTTATTATGTACTGTAGTGTAGTGTACTTTGTAATTAATAAACACATTTACAAAAACTCACATTTTTCATGGAGGTTTGATATCTCCAAATTCTTGTTTTGCATAGGTCATGTAGATTTGATTGTATGGACACCATCTAGGAACTCAGAAACGGATGCGAGCGTGTAATTTTTGAAATTTTACTTTGGCAAAAAGTTGCCTTCAGTACAAAACGTACGTGGAAGGTTAAACAAAAGACTAAACATTGTATGGCGAATTAAAAAAAAATCCGTTTGCTTTCGAATTGATTTTGATATTCGACGACATTTTTATCTTCTTTAATTTTGTTTGCAATTGGTTGCATATATTTTCTCATTTTCTAAAAAATGTCTTCGGGGAAAACGGACAAAAGTTCATGCGCGCGCGAATGTCACCCATATAATAAAATCAACAGCCTTATTGTAATAAGAACCCCATGTTGCATTTAGAACCGTGTTTTAGCCAGAACCCATTGGGGTATCCAGAACCATACCTGTGGAAAAATCTACGTTGTTGAATACGTGGCAGATAACTAGCTATAGGTAATCACGATTACTGATTAAATACCTAGTCCCCTACGACGTCCTACAAAGGTCTGTAAAATAAAAGGGAGTGTTTGTACTAGTTTTACTTTGAACAACACAACGTTTCATCTTTTAATATGTCTACATTCAATGCCATGACACCTACGCATTGATAACAAACAGTTGGTATCAGGTGTCTTCAAGGACGAAAATCATGGATATCTTACGTGTCCAAACCTTGAGGATTACTTACGTTAGAACATGTTGCTGAAGGATAGGCATTCAAGTAATAAGTTACGCACTAAAAGTTACTCAATACAAGCAACTATGATTTTCGAAACGGTCAGAACTTTAGGTAGCATTGACTACAATAAGTCAATAAAAATGAATTTTTTATTTGCCTTTACTTATTTTCATACCAATCAATTGTTCTTGCTTTAAGTTATTAACTTGCTTTATTGAGGAATTAATTCTCCAGTGTCACTGACGAAAGGTAGTCAATACAAACTGAATGGTCTTATTGTTTCCAAAATCATGTACAGTGGCTTACAACTGGTTTTTGACCTAGCGCTAGTATAGATCCTGTAAATTCTTTGAATCTACATGCATGTTGTTATTGGTTGTTGTAGTCTCTTGGAGTTAGCAATGGAGATGCGTGTTGTTTTATAGGTTTAAGCGGAAGTAATGAAGCGTACGGTGCAATCGGTACCAAGACTAAGAAGACAAAATGCTGCAAAATACGCAAAACGTTGTGGAAAGCCGTCGGCCTTGTGATTGAAGTGGCCATTTTGATACTCTTGGCATATGTTACAGGTGAGAATTTAGTGTGTTGGTGCTTGCTACTAGTTTTTTTTGGCTATTTCAAGTAGTATGTACCAGGGTGTTACACTTAGGCCAATTTTTCAAGTGACATAATTTTTCCACTTTCAGCATAGAAAATTGTACTGCAAGTTATGCCCTACCTGATGCCTTTTAAAATCTTGAAAAGCGATGTGCGGTTTAAAAATTGTGGTCCTTCAAACTTGATTGTATTATTTTAGCTTTGTCACTATACGGACACAACAGGGCACTACAGCTCACAAGGCACATAACAATAATCCTATACAATACTAAAAAATGGCTTTTGTCGTATTCCAACTATCTTGAAATGTTTCAGGATATTGAGCTATATGTACCCATGGAATGTATACTCCAACTAATGAGCCATTTTGTACGCAAGCAACTAAAAGCCACCTGGTATTTCAACCCAAATTTCAAGCAACAAAAAGGCACATATTTTGTGTTACATATGGATATACCCTGTATAATATGATATGTGGCTAGTCCTATCACAATTGCGGAGGAGGGGGGGGGTCATGGAGATATTTTGCCAAAAGTTTCAAGAATGTATTTTTGATAACATACAATACATATTGTAAACGGCACTCTAGAAAAGACAATTTTCCAAATTATTTTCTACTTTTCAGCAGAACATATCAAAAGCCAGTCTTAAGATTGTATATGCAATATCTTGAATGGAATATTTCTCGAATTTCTACATCTTTAAATATCGCGTTCACTTGCTTTTACTCTTTTTTTCAACTTGTAGCTGAAGTGACATATCTCTCGGAGAAGGTGTCAAAGCTTTCAGAGAAAATGGATGGTCAACCTGGGTCTATTGAACCTATGAAAGAAGGGGGGTCTGTAAGGATGTCTGCAAAAGTTGGATTAAATGCTTCAGCTCTGCCATCAGGAGAAAAGGAAAATGTGACGATGGATAGCCTCGCTGGGTTGAATGGGTTTAATGGGTCTCTTGGAGAAAATGGCTCTGTGGCAGTGGATTGCAAGGCTGGGTTAGTTGGGTCTACTGCATCTCCTGACAAAAATATTTCTATGGGAATAAATGGCCAGGCTGGGTTACATGGGTCTACTGAGTCTGCTACAGAAAATTGCTCTGTGGGAATAGATGGCCAGGCTGGGTTACCTGGGTCTACTGAGTCTGCTACAGAAAATTGCTCTGTGGGAATGGGTGACCAGGCTGGGTTACATGGGTCTACTGAGTCTGCTACAGAAAATTGCTCTGTGGGAATGGGTGACCAGGCTGGGTTACATGGGTCTACTGAGTCTGCTAAAGAAAATTGCTCTGTGGGAATAGATGGCCAGGCTGGGTTACCTGGGTCTACTGAGTCTGCTACAGAAAATTGCTCTGTGGGAATGGGTGACCAGGCTGGGTTACCTGCAGAAAATACCCCAGGCGAAATGAAGGGTCAGGCTGGGTTACCTGGGTCTACTAGACCTTGTGGGACCTCAGGACAAAAGGGATCCATGGGGATAGGTGGTGGTGCAGGGGTAACTGCATCTGGACCAACGGGAGGAAATGGACCAACGGGATCGGTTCAGCCTTTCAAGCATTTCAAAACATCTGACCGACATGGCTCAAACAAAGGTAAGCCATTTAATGTCCTTATCTTGCAAAGCTGTCAGCGTGCCTTTTGTATGTAATTGTATTTGATAAGACATTTTGAATCAAATATGTGCTTACTTAGCTAGTTGACTGATCTTTGTTTTTGTGGGTAAGAGCCGTTTTATTAAAATCTCATGCTTACATAATTTCATTTCACAATAAATCAGTCGCCCGAATCCTTCTTATAACTACTAGAGTTTTGATTACATTTTCTACCCTACACCTTAAGAAATGTGTGGACGTTTTGTTTTTGTATATTTGTCTTCTTGTTGGTGTGTCGGTAGTCCAATCAGTACTGTAGAGTCAAAGGGAGAGAGGGATAAATTGTTAGACAAAGAGGAGTGATTGGCAATAACTAGCAATGTTAACAATATATAGTACAATGCCTGTGTCATAATTCCGTTGTTAAAATTGTGCCTTGAATGAACGTTAATACTTCTACTACAGTATGTCCTTACGTGTTAGTACTTGAACACAGAATCATTAATAAGTTAGAATGCTCTTCTTTTAACAGGCTATCCAAAAGCCGGCTACGTTAGATTTAACGGAGCTCGCTACAAAAGCTTTACTGAAAGAAAGACACGTGGTGAGGCTGTACAGGCTTGTGCAGCAGACGGGGGAACTCTTGCCATGCCGAAGAACAGCCCGACCAATACTTTCCTCGCTAACCTAGCAAAGGTTGTAAAGAGTCGCTGGATTGGTCTGACTGACGCCAACAAGGACGGCCATTGGGTGTTTGAAGACGGCCAAACCCTGGAGTCATCCGGGTATGCCAACTGGCGCCCCGGTGAGCCGAAGCCGCCCAACCCCCGCGGCGGCTGCGCTGGATTTTGGTCCCGTGGATCCTCCTGGAGTGAGCAAGACTGCAACTTCCGCAGGGGATTCATCTGCCAGCTAAGTGAAGGTGTTTAAAATGTTCTTTACGATCATTGCTGGTAAAATGACATCGTGAACAGTACTAAAACCTGTTTAAAGTTAAAACTTTTAGTCCAACACAAGAAAATTTTCTCACCTAGAGCTTTCGACCAGTCACTCTGGTCTTCCTCAGAGAATTTTCTTGTGTTGGACTAAAAGTTTTAACTTTAACATGTACATGTAACTACCAACACAGATGAACATTCATGATAGTACTAAAACCTATTGTATCTAGCGAACCAGCGGTGGTTTTAATGAGCCACAGGTGATTTTTGTTTGTAATTTATGTAAATTTACTGCGTTGGGCATTATACTTTACTTGAACAAATTAAGCCTTCTGACATCTTAGTACACCAAACCACCAGCATCAGAAAAATGTATTTAAACACCTCTACTGCAGAAAGAAGTTAATGATTATTATAATGGTGATAATTTCAATGTTTAAATTAGGAGCCTCTATAATTGTTTGCTGTGTCCTGTACATTTTTAAGTTGAGCAATGAATAATTTAGAGAATCATTTTACACGAAGTAGACGTCGAAATATTTCATAAATTGCTCTCCTTTTTTCATTTACAGTTTATTAAAAAAGATTTTGATGAGGTAAAAAGCAACTTAATCTGAAAGGCACCACAATCTGCATGCGTATACGTACCTATCGATGCAGATGACGTTTGACAGAGGACACCAACAAGTCGACAAACCTTAACCGTGACAAGCCGTGACTCCTCCAATAAGTAGCCGAAGCTGGTAGAATACAGCCTGCTGGCTACTACCTACATGTAGTGTATTGCCTATTGAATACCGGCTTGGTAACTGGAAGTTTCGTCACAGGTATTGGAAGTGGAATATCAAGTATTTGCTTGCTAATTCCATTCGCCAGAAGATAATGTTTTCGGTTTGGCTATGAGGTAGTGACTGTGAAAGTAGGCGGCATAACTTCTGAAGCTATGGATGAATATTAATTAGTTTTGGTAGTGTATGGATCGAGATAACATTTACTTTGACAGTGAAGCAAATGGTGGGTCTAGTTTGATAATGGACGGCTTGGCGGCTATGCATTGTACTGCAGATTTGAGTTTTAAGTATTTAGGCCATGTTGATTTGATTATATGGATGACATCCTCTGGGAACCCCAAAACTAATACGCGCGTGCGAATAAAAAAAAGTTTTGCAAAAAAAAAAGTTGCTTTCACTATGAAATCTACGTGGTCATGAAGGTTGAACAAATGGCACAGAATATGTTATGGCAAATAATCTACTCTTCGAATTCATTTTTGTCTTTTTTCCTTTGATTTTGGCATTCTACGACATTGGTATCGTTTCTAAATGTTTTCCTTGCAACTTATAGTATATTTTTGCTCATTTAGCAACTGTTTTGCACGATTTACAGTATGGTTGAAAACCTTTTTTTTTTGGAAACGGCCGAAAATTCATGCGCGCGCGGATGTCATCCATATAATCAAATCAACATGGCCTTAGTTCAAATTCTGTGTAATGGTCAGTATTTATTATTGAGGAGAAAGCAGTGTGAGGCCCCCTAGCGGCTTTCTTAACCCTCAAACACCCGACCTTTTTTTTGACGAAAATGACCGAACGGGGTCCAAATGGACCCCATTTGGTTTCCTTCAAAGTTATACTCCTTTAGTTTCAGTTTCAGTTTATTGAGATACCCTTTAGCCCATTTTGGGCTATTCTTCCAGGGTTCCAATACAAATACATGTAACATCACAATTACAGACACAATCCTACATATTTACACTTAACTTACAACATGTTTACACTTAACTTACAGCATTAATCATTTAAAAACAGAGGGGATTACACGTCGCATAACGCATAAAAAACCTTAACTTTTTACATGGCAATCATTAAAAACATATTAATTCTACCTTGAAGATAGCTGTCTGACTTTTATGAATTGCACCACCCTGTTGGTAAAGTATTTGACATTTTTGCATTCCTTTAGTGATCTTTGCACATATATTGCTTAAACATAGTAAGAGGTATATTTTGGCATGATTAAGAGTAAAAAACCCCAGCTCATTATCATAATTTATGCAAAAAATAGGATGAGGCCTACAGGCATGAACCTGGTGTTGACCTTTGACATAACATTGTCAAAGGCCATAACCTCTGAAAACCTGATGACATAATTCCTGAGGTTGAGGTTACTTGGCAAACTGCAAAATATTAACCCTCAAACACCCGAACTTTTTTGTGATGGAAATGACCGAACGGGGTCCATTTGGACCCCATTTTGTTTCTTTCAAATTCATATTCCTTTTTTTTTTGCATTCTTTCAGTGATCTTCGCAAATATATTGGTTAAACATGGTAAAAGGTATATTTTGGCACGATAGTGGGTCGTTAGAAAATGTTTCTCTGGCTTCGCTACTTCAGAATTCCCTGAGATGTATTACTGAAAGGTTAAAATCATTCGCCGAAGGTATTATATCGTGGAACTCTAGTTTGACATGTTGCTTGTCGTCTATCTATTCTTAACTAAATAAGTTTACATGAATATGTAGAGAGTAGGCAAGACAAGTCTCTGATTTATTGTTTTGACTTTTACTTTAATACAATGATGTTCCCACTGAATAAGAAAATTTGAATGTATAATGATTGAAAACTTTTTTTTCAAAATTGTTTCAGTAAAAAATGGATGTTGTAATAGCAAGGCATTAAAGTTCGTAAAATATAGGAGCTGGTATCATTTCTTCATGGTTAAGTGAACATTTGAAAATGTAGGAATCTTGTTTATTTTGGCCAGATAATAATAATACATTTACTCCCCTTTGGTAATGACCAAAATAACAAGAAAATATTTAAAAAAAATACACCTTGAGTGTGTTTGTAGTAAAAAAAAAGTCTGGCACAATTCTGCTGCAGAATTTTAATTGTGTTACTGTGTACTATACGTTTCTATCTTACTCTTGAGACTACAGTGGGAAATGTACTCAATCAGCAGACCAACTCTCCTGGCCAATTATCTGTAAATTTGGCCAATTTCCACTTTTCCTGCTTTTTTTAAAGCGTAGTTATTCCTCTACACACGTGTATAGCTTTATCAGATGATGAAAATGCAATTTTGGCAGTTTCATCACACCAATTTAATTTGTTGGTTCTTCGATTTTTTTTCAGAAAAAAATTGAAGCAACAGGCGAAAAAAAATTAAACAAAATATATTGGTGTGGCCTAGGCAAACAACTGTGAAATTCAATGTATCAAGTAAACCTTAATGAAATGAGACATGAAATTACTGACGCACATGTCAGTCATAATGATTGAAAATGGTAGAGGGGGTCTAAAAGTTAATTTGCAACATTGACAGTTGCATCATGCTTATACATAGCATAACTACTATTCATGTACCAGGTAGACACGTGTGCATGACTGTTGCAAATGTTATTATGCCATGTTATAACACACAGCGAAATTCAGTGAGACAGAGACCAATTTTCATGATGCTGCGAAGCAAGGCACCGTTGTTGTTCCTTCTGGCCTCCACTCACCTATTTTTTCTGAACCCAGTCACAGTGCAAGCTGCGCATGCTATGTGCCCAAAGAGATGCACGACAGTCAAACCATCAGTTCAGTTCTGGACAGTGATTTATTGTTCCTGTCCTCCCAAACATGGGACGGGTTCTCCTTGCAGCTGGGTTGGACCTGGAGGGGTTGTGCACAGCTTCCAAAAATGCCTGGATACCCTACCAACAGGCTTCGCCGACACAACTGAAATAATCTACATCAAACACCTTCGTTCCTCTACAATCATGGATTTCCCAAACCTCTCAAAGCTGCGAAAGCTGTACATCCAAAAGTCAAATGTTTCTGTGATTCAGCCGGAGGCGTTCCGAGGTCTACCATCGCTGAAACTACTCAATCTGGGTGCCAACCGAATCTCCAGTCTCGGTAATGTTTTTTTTTTCATTAAACCACGCAAATTTAATTTCTTAGTTACTGGATATTTCTAGAAAAATAATGGAGCGGGCGGGCGAAAAAAAATTAAAACAAAATAGTTATCCTATTAT
The DNA here is from genome assembly GCF_001625305.1 of Branchiostoma belcheri. Lineage (NCBI taxonomy): Eukaryota > Metazoa > Chordata > Leptocardii > Amphioxiformes > Branchiostomatidae > Branchiostoma > Branchiostoma belcheri. Next base: position 999,350 of record NW_017802414.1, on the reverse strand, counting down.
GGCCCAAAATGGTAAGATAGGAGCCATGAAGTTAACGCACCAGGCCGGTTCAAAATTTAATCAATTAATTTTGAACTTTTAATGATACAACTGCATTAAAATATGGAATAACTGTAACAACTAGGAAGAAAAGGACTGTGTTCAACTGTTCAGGGCAAAATATGAGCATTTTGCAGTTGATTCTGAATTATTTATTTTTTTGCAAATCAGGAAAAAGTTAAGCAGGTGAATCCGTTGACCAACAAATTCAATTGGTGTGGCCTTATGATCTACACGAATTTCTTGCTGTTCTTCATGGTGCACACAGGGGGGGGGGTGTTCCAAAACAAGGGTCAGTGGTTCACAGTAAAAAAAGTGAAGAAAGGGGCTCGATGTTTCATGTTTGAGTTCACATTTCTCAGGATGCAGTGGCTGAAAGTTAAGCGTTAAAAGTGGCATGTTTTGATTGAAAATTGATTTTGGGCCTGAGACTTAGATCTGGGTGTCCTTCCACCTTGAGAGTGGCGCTTGAGTTTGAAGAGATTTACCTTCCATGCACTCTGTCAGTGCTCTCGCTATGACTTGCACTAGTTAGGATTTTTACAGTAAAATTTTCTTAATTATACATAAGGGTTTGCTGTCTCCGACAATATAATATATCAGTTTTTCGGTGGCTAAGTTATGGCTGATGGGTTTAAAGACCAAGGTAATACTATAAAATCACCATGGTGGTAACATGACCAAGAATATGCTGACAGGATCTCATCCGCCACCTACATCTGTGTTCATTGATGGGAAGGAAGTGGAAATAGTTCAAAACTTCACTTATCTTGGAAGCTCCATCAATAGCAATGGTGACATGGACAAAGAACTTGACTGCAGAGTTGGTAAGGCTTCAGCAGCATTTAACCAGCTGGGCAAACTCTGGAGAAACAAGAAACTGTCCCTCAAGACCAAGATGCGCTTTTACAACAGCAACGTCCTGTCAACACTTTTGTATGGCTGCGAAACCTGGCACCTGAAACTAAGTCAAGAAAGGAGACTTGATGCCTTCGACAGCAAGTGTCTAAGGAAAATCCTGGGCATTAGATGGGATGACTTTATCTCGAATAATAACATCAGACGTCAAACTAAGCAGCAACCAGTGTCCTCCACCATCTGCAAACGCCGGCTCAGCTGGTTAGGACACGCTGTCAGACTCCCACCTGTCAGACTAGCCAACCAAGTCCTACAGTGGTTCCCAGAAGGACGAAGAAGGAGGGGGCGCCCGAAGATGAACTGGCGACAGACAGTGGAGAGGGACCTTCAGGCAGTCAGCGTGAGCTGGAAGGAAGCCTTGAGGCTGGCTGCTGACAGAGGAAGCTGGGCTGCTTTGACTGCCTCATGCGTCACGAGACGCGGGAGCCCCTAAGTCTAAGTAAGTAAGTGGTAACATGGGCAGAGACCTTGCTATGACAGTGAACAAGACAAGTTTGTCTTTATTAATCAAGACATTCTAAAATGTACAGACAACAGATAAGGAATTGAGGGTACTATTGTAAGAAGTTAGTCTCACCTAATCCAGAATATAAGGACAGAACTGGCTTGTCAAGCCCTGTCTGGTAGTGTCAGATCCTTGGTCAGACATTGGCTTGCACTTACTTACGGTTCTAACAGAGCTCCACTCTACATAAATACAATTTTCTTAGATTACCAAATGGACACCACAATTAAAAGACTCAGTTACTGTCAATACAAATTCAGCTGTGAGGAAGACATTTTTAAGTTACAAATATAACGGTTAGATAGTGTGTCTACAATTAAACACTTTTTATAACTTGAAATTTGAACACAGGGTTAATTTTTCAGACAATTGAAGCTACTGATAGTAATTTCTTGATTATGTGACTTAGTTACAATCATATGTACCAATCAGCATATACTTTGGTAAGGTTACTTTGAAAACCAACAATGCAAAATATTTGAATCTGATCGACAGTTATTATGCTAATCTGTCCCTGCTATTGTTTTTGGTGGCTGGAGCGACTGAGCTGTTTATTAGTTTTTGTGATTATGGGGGTCAATTCACTATTCAAGCTGCTGAAAGAGCCACAGTGGGGAGTATTTCGTTGTATGTGGAGTCATTGTGGACCCTGGGTTCATACAGTTCGTTTTTAACGCCATGTGAAAATGGCTCAATGTAGGCATCAGTTGTCATCGAATGATCCTGTTTCTCCCTAAACTTTACCAAAATTTGAGAGGTTAAAGAAAATGAAATTCTATTGTTTTCATAGATAGGGGGATATCCTTCATTTCCAAACACAGTCGTTTTATTTTCAAAATTATTTACAGATAGATGGTTGCTAGAATTGAGAAATGAATCATTAATCTAAAATAAACTAGGGTGTGCCCCTCACTGTCTAAACTTGTCTGAACACAACCTACAGTTACGGTAGTACATCATACAGAGAATAAATAATTGCGGGTACTTGGAAGTTGTGATCATTTTTTTCTGCACCGAACGTGACTTGATTTGATGTAAATCATTTCCTGTACGCAGCATGACTTGATTTGTCTGAACACAAATTTACCGTCATATAACTATTAAGTATGAGTAAACGTGATGTTAATTTTGGAGCAACGTTGTAGGTTTTGTCATCAAAGGGGAACATACCCTAGTAATATTACATGGCTAGTACGTTAATCCTATCTAGACCGGGTTTTTTTGGCTTGGTGGGACCGGGAACCCCCCTCAAAACTCGTGAACGGTATATCGTATGACCACCAAATTTTAGAGGATCGTGTACTAGTAAAAATCTGTCATAACTGCAATTTTTATGTCGTTATGACGTTATATGACGCCATTATGACCACAACCGTATAGATAGGTTATTCGCTGGAAACTCAATGGTATACGACGCAACTTTAACAACATAATAGAGTATTAGGATGTAACTTACGTTGCCTATAGCAACACCAGTGACGTCATAAAATGACGTCATGCATATTTAGAATTTCCGCCATCTTTGATAATCAATCTTGAATTTTGACAAATAGTTTTTTCTCAAGATAAAAGCTAAAATACATTGAAAAAAACACTAACGACGTTCATATAAACATTTTTGTAAAAGTAAATGGAAGTAGTAATGAAATTTTAAGGAAAATAACTTGGATTTTGGCAAATGACGTCATCAAATTAGCATAAATTATGCATTTCTAATAATGAAATTTACCTAAAATTGCATGAGCTATTATTAATATTAGAAATCATGTGTAACTTTAACATAAAAGCCATAAAATTCTATTGTTAAAATGAAAATTCCTAAAATTACCAAAAAATGCCCTCCAGAAACCCGTTGCCATTGCAACACCAAAAAATCATAATCTTATACCACTTATTATAAAATTGTTCCAAACAATATTTCAGGAAAAGTCACCAAGTTTGGTGGTTCTACCGCGCGCCGTTCGGACGCTATCCGACATCAAAGTTGGCGCGGACACTTTTAGTCCCCCCCCCCCGTCTAGATAGGGTTAACGGCTTGAATGTTTTGCTGTTTTTTCCTGCGATTTTTGATGTGACAGGTCTCCACCATGAAATCATAATCTATTACATCACAAATACACATTCTCAGAAGCAATGCTACACTATGTACATTCGTGGCAGATGCCTGAAGGGGGCAAATCAGCTCGACATTCTCTTGACGAAAACAAAGCGGTACAAAACGAGTCCAATCCCTTATTTCTTTGACCTTTTAAATTAACAAGCAAGTTGAAATCTCCCAATACCATCATTGTTTTTAATCCATTAGCATTTACTATCTTATAACTGTTTATAGTCAGTATTTGTTTATGTTTGTACCTAGTTTGTCAATGTCCTTTGTTTGTTTAGCCGACCTTATTGTTTATTCTGTGTTTAAAGACGTCTATTTTTAAAGTCTGTTTTTGAATGCGTAATTCAGCGATTTTATACGCTGCCATGTACCTGGAGTGTGGTCAATAAACTATTATTATTATTACAAAGTTCGTTTAACAACTTAAGACACCGCAAACCTTATTTCTCCTTCTCCCACAAAAAATAGATGGATTTATTAATACTAGTACTGTATTTTAACTTCCACGTGATCACCATCATCAAAAGCAAGAAAATATATTCTATGTATGGCAAAATGCTTTGTTAGAAACTCACTCCCTATGTGGATTGTATTAAATCATTCCAGATCTTGTTTGCTTCCATTTTCTACTGTTTTTTTATAATATATCTGTCTTTTCTTAACCTGCAGTGCCTGGCGTGTTCCTTGGTCTTGAAAACCTAGAGGAACTGGAGCTCAACAGCAATGCCATCTCTGTCATCCCAAAAGGCGCTTTTCGTGGCATGCCTCGCCTCACAACACTGCATTTGGAACAGAACCAACTGGCCTCGGTGCCAGTCGATGCACTTCTGCTGCCGCCAGTGTTAAAACGGGTAAACCTACAAAGTAACCTCATCACTCTGGTTGACAACAATGTCAATCGTCTGCATCAAAACAAGCAGCTACGTCTGTGGGTGAGCCGTAACAAGTGGCAATGCGACATGAAGTTAATGGGGTTTATGTGCAACCTGTCACGCTTGAAGGCTCTGAACCTCATCCATGATGCCGACTTTCTGATGTGTGCATCGCCTGCCGAAATGAAGGGAAGGTTACTATTATTTGTACCTACTAGGAACTGCCAGGCTGTTACAGACGTATATTCAGAAGAAGAAACATTTGTCAGCACAAACAATCCTAGAAGATCAGAGGCAACTGAGTCCACGGAATATGAGAAAACGTCAACCCTTGTGATCACCAAAACAATCGCCACCTATGACAAAATTCCCACCCATGAGGACTACACAGAATCTTCAAATGACACGCCAGTCTCTCAGCACACAACAGAGGTGGACCAAATTGTCGTTATCCTAAGGGGAGACGCAATCACCCACCGGAAAGACAACATCATCTATCTACTGGCCATGAGCGGTGCAGTTGCTGTGCCTCTTCTCCTAGTGTTGGCATTAGTGGCTGCCATCTTCGTCTACAAAGGCTGGCGTGGTGCGGGTTTGGCCAATTCCGACGGACCAGAGGATGACACCGAATACTCCGAAACAGAAGGGACCGAGAGGATCGAGCCGTATGCGGTGGTGTACGGACAGCCTGCCGAACTGCAGCCCTCTGAAAGGCAAAGTTCCACTACAGACAATCACTCCGACCCAGCTGCCCCAAACCAGGTGCACAACGACACCATTCAGCCATATGCAGTGGCCTATGCTGAAAATGAAGGGCCTGACACAGGGATCAAGCCGTACGCAGTGGCCACTGAGGAAGACCTGGCACAAAACGACAAGATTCAGATCCCCCTGTATGCCGTAGGTGGTCCCGACGCCCCACGAGATGCAGAGGTAGATTCTGCACCACTGAAAAACAACACTGACCAACAGTCAACACCCGTCGGACAATCAGAAGCCCAGCCACTGGAAAAAGATGACGTCGACATAGAGCCTGAGTATCTGGATGAAAAAGCAGAACATGGCAAACCGTCGACAAGTCTCGGCAAAGGTCCTTACAATGCAGGGGAAGAAGATGTGATTCCAACAGCGAGCAGGATCTATGGATTGCCGCCAATCGGTTCTGGAGAACATGGCCCATCTCATGCCCTGTACAGCCCAGCCGAAGGGCAGCCCCGGGATATCAGAAGCAGACCCTCAGCACTGTACGGAAAAGATCCGATGGACACTGTGCCTAAACAAGAGCCATAGCAGGGCTTGTATCCAGAACTGTGCCTTATTCAGAACCATGGTCAGGCCCGATTCTTTAGTCAGTCTAACTTAGCATTGTTTCAAAGACAAAGCCAAAGTTTATTGTACAACGATTGTCACGGGTACAATGTATGGCAAATAATGAAGTTACTAGTTGGTATGGAACTATCATAATACTACAAATATGGTCAACGGTTACTGTGTCTGAAAAATGTTGTAGATAACTACTGGCTAGAAAATATTTCAACTCTGTACGTACGGTCTACATTACGCCAAACTATACTTGTGTGAGGAAGGGAACAGTGAGTAGTTTGTACCTATACAAAACATGTTGTAAGACTACTAAAGTGTCGATTAAATTACTTGCCAGGAATGTTACAATTCTACATATAAATGCTAAGATACGCTACACTATATACATGTACTTGACAAAGTATACAATGATTCTACTTAGCTTATACAGCTATTCTAAGATTTTTTTTTGCATGGCATTATAAATGTATTGGCCTATATATACAATGTGTCGGGGCATGACATAAGAACATGGAATGTCTATTATTGTCCAATTCAGATCAACAGTTATGGAAACAAAAGGGCTTGAAATGCCATGTGTATGATTGTGCAAGTTGGTGCAGTGTAAGTTTTAGGTGCTGTGCACACACCAGTGCAAGCCACTTTACTCACTATGATTCCCAGTAGAAATAGCTTTCTTTAAGTTACAGTTGTTTACGAGGGAAAAATTATTGCTTTTTGAGGCTATTTCTCCTCATGTGCATAGTGCTAGATGTTTAGAACCCCGTTATAGTTATGTAATTGGAACCAACTAAGTAAAAGTGTCATTTTCATCCCTTATATCATTATTTTATCACCAATTAGTGAATATAAATTATGAAGGCAATAATTTACTTATTTTTTCTTTATTAAAACATTTAGAAGCAAAGTGGACAGGATGACGACACACTCAAGCCGAAGCTTAATATGTTCATGTCCCCATCTAACATTACAAAACTACAAAAGCAAATGCAAAAACAAAATGCAAAGCTTAATAATAACAGAATAGAATAAATAAGGTTACAATGTGTAAAATACTCCAGGCAAAACTTACAAAATTGATAGGAAAGAACTACTCAAATCTTTTAGTTTCCGTTATAAATGATTGAACAGAAAGTAAAAATTTTAAGTTATTTGGATATGATAGTGATACAGAACCTCTAAGGGATAAATAAAATAAACATCATCAGAGAGATCATTGAGGTTTATGTCAAATCCTACCAACTTAGCTAAATTGCTAAAAATTTATTAATTTATTTTCATTTGCCTACTTACCAGAACCTGATTTTTGAGATTCAAATTATCTTTCTAAAGCATAATCACTGCAAATTAATGATGTACAATTTATTGAAACAGCTCCTAAATATATTTGGATTTCAAATGTTGTCCAAAGTCTGTTTGATGGAGCTAGAAAGTAAAGCGAAAAGATGGAAAAATAAATAGTCGGAACACAACCGACCTTGTCCTTAGTACTATATACCATAATGATTTTACAGTAGATGCACCGATGTGTTGAAATTATCAGAAAAGTAAAATTAGATGTTGTTCTATGATTTGTTATGTTTACTGTATGATAAGGGGCAATGTTATGTTACTGTAACTTTAAAGTTAGTGCAATAAAAAGATATACATACACAGCTGTTAAATACATATGTATCTATGTGATATGAATATTTCCCATTACCAAAATCATTCAATAATTTTTGTTTTTGTGTGTGTATGTGTGATTCCGAGAATAAATTAGATCAAGCAAATTTTAACATTGTATTGTAATGGTCATAACTGTAAATGTATAATCATTTTTAGACTGACACCTCTGTAAATAGCCTCATAATTCAGCCCTCCACGGACGTCAGGAGGCATGTATGTCTTGTGCGAAGATCTAATAAACCAGTCTAATACTGCTACTACTTGATTAAAGATTGTGACTATTGCTGACCACTACTTCCTAGGAACAGCAATGACAGCCACACATTTCCTCATCCATTCCTCAGATGATAAGATGGACAGCATAAATCTATGGTGAAAAAAGAAGTAAATTTCCGCACATTCAAAAGATTGAATTTTTGTGTAAAATTGATATTGCCTAAAGCTACCTAGTGAGGATGCTCTACTGTGTTCAATGGCAGCGAGCTCTAGGGAAAATAAAGTATGGTTTATAATGTTTGGTGTCCTTAACATCAAACTTGTGTGCACTTTGTATTTTTTTAATCTATTGAATAAAACTTATTTATGTTGTCATTGATGGCATAAGGACTTCATGTGCTTAAAGGCGGTTCAGGGCAAACTTTAAAGAGCCCTCATATCATATTTTATTATTAAGTAAATTTTAAACACACCGGGCCACATCTGCATGTCGCATCCCTCTCATCCCACCTCTATCATGCACCTGTTGCCCTTCTTCAGTGTTGAATTCCATGTCTGAAAAAAAACAAGAAAAAAAAAAACAAAATACATGCAGGTCACAACAATTCAGTTTAAGTAAACAAGACATTAGAGATTTGAGAGTGTTTTTATTCTTTTATGACTGTAATTTTAATATATGGTATTAAATTGAATAACATCATTAAAAGAATTACTCACAATAGCATGTCGTAATTTCTCCGGTAATAGAACGAGTTTGTGTTTTACACGACAATTACGCAGACGTCATACCACATCTAACCAGTTTGTACACTAGGTCGAAAACCTGTCAATCAACTGAAACCCATCTTCGCCCACTAAACTCCAATCGTTGCTGCTTGTAAAAAGATACCGAATCCTACTAAACCCCCGCAAAACTTGTGTCCAAGAAGTAAAAAAAAAAAAAAAAAAACTGGCCGTCGCTACTAGTTAAGTTTAAGTAAATATAGTGAGTCATTATTAACCGATTTCTATGTTTATATCTGAAAAATATGATAAAAGCACCCATGGAATCGGGCAATCGGAACATTTTATCAAGTTGTTCTTTTCTATTCATTAGCTTAGATCTTACCTCCTTGTTTTCTGAAATATTGGTCAGAGAAAAAACTTAAGAAAAAAAAAACACAAAACATACAGATCATACCTGTGACTGATCCCGTTGTTAACATTGGCGGTCTGACAACGGTAAAGTCAATGTCTTCACATCCCTGAAGAAACTCTTCCATCTGCGCCATGTTTGTCAGAACCCGTCCCAGGAACAACGGATTGATAACCCAGCGGATAAGGAAAGGTGCCGGATCTAATGGAGTATCTGTTTAAAGAAAGATAAAGGCATTTCGGCCTAAGGAAAATTGTTGTGTTTCCTGCTCCCCGACCGACCCTTCAAAAAAACTATCGACCTTAGCTTTTTTGTGTGGACCGTTGCAAGGGACTTAGATTTTTCTAAATTACTTTGCTATCAAGTAAAACAGTGATGGATTGTGTTTTGACGCACATGTTCCAAATATTTCAAAAGAGGGTACGTCAAAGTTAGAGGATGTTGGAAAAATTACGGCTGTATGGATATTGGGATGTAAACGAAAATGTTTCACTTTGCTACAGAGATTTTGTTTCAAATTGTACAAACCTACTGTCAACCAACACATCCCCATCTACTCTAGTCTAGTATTGACATATTAAATTGACTAGATTGTATGGTTTAAGCTATATTAAATAATTACATTTACAAGATATTTTAAACTAGGTTATAAAAGGGGTAAACATCAATGGATCAATACATTAAAACACAATTTTTGCTCTTCAAATTATATAGATAATATTATTTGTGTTGTAATTTGTGGTATATATTCTGCATATTATAACGGTTTTCATACAATGAGACAAGGAACTGATATCCACGTAGTTATGTTGATGTCAACAATGATTGAAGAAAAAGTTGTATATAAAATTGACTTACCTGTGGTGTACCAAGATGTTATACAGACCAGACGTTTGACGTTGTTCTTCCTCATAGCAGTGACAATGACCTCCATGGAGTCTGTATAAAGCGTGACGGATCCAAACAGGGCATAACCTACAAAATAGAGAACAGTAACTGTAATGTGCGATCCACTTGCACAACACCATGTGATACTGTGACTTAACTTACTCCGCTATTTTACCAACACTAATATTAAATGCGATAATACAGTAAATATTAATGACAGTTACAGTCTACTTTACAGGACTCACACACACACATACACACACACACACACACACACACACACACAAACACACATATACACACACACACACAAACACACACATACACACACACAAAGAGGAACGGACATGCATAGGTACAAACACATACACAGGCACAAACAGACGCACACACCTCAGACATTTATCGTCATGTTTTTAAACATTCAAGCCTCAAAAAACCCTTTTTTAATATTTCTAATTTACAAAATAGATAAGTAATGAAATTTGATGGCATGTTTACATACTTCCAAGGCAGGAAATGACGGCATCTTTCTCCTGCAGATGAGGTTCTACAGTATCAGCAGAGGAAAGGTCTATCTTCTCAATCTGTGAAAAATATACAGAAACAAATGCTTGCAAACATTGTTAACTACATACGTCATTGTAGTTAGTTTTTTAATGAAGATTTACCACATTTGTGGAAGGGTTGACGTAACAGGTGACTATCACCTCTTCAAGATGTCAACAACAGACTAATCAAATACATATGACAAGTGATGTAAATAATAATAATAATGGAACTGAATTTGCATATCAATGTCTATAAACAAAATATGCTAAACAAAATATATAAAAAAATATATAAACAAAATATATAACATATAACGAAAGGTTACAGTTTAAAAATAGTTGTCTAAACTAACTGACTAACTTAAACCACTTTTTGTCCTGATATCCGTGACAAAAACAGATTCACTAAGAAGCCAACCTTGAGGTCCTTATTTGGCACCAGTCCCGCCATCTTGTCAGGGTCTCTCACCAGGGCAGTGACGTCATGACCTTGGGCTAGTGCCTGTTTTACAAGCTCCACACCTATATGAATATCGGGCATAAAGCGGGGTAAGGCCTAGATTGTATTTCTGGTTAGTAAATAGAAGGACTTTTTTTTTAAATATGATCCATCTACAGTGGTTCGTGACCGGCAAAATTATGAAAGTTTTATTTATGTTTAGCTTTAATGTAAGAATCTTAATTCACTGCAACTGACACAAATTTCTAAGGATAATGAGAGAGATAGTAACCCTTACCTGTAGAGCCACTGGCTCCAAATACTGCCAGTTTCATAGTCCACGAAAGCCAACCCAACACTGTAGGGAGTATAGTCACTTAGTCTGTAATAGCCTTGACATTTTGCCTTAGGCTAATAGTTTAAATTCTTACTAGTACCGTGAATGGTGGCATCCAATGTACCAAATGGTTAAATGGAAGCATACAAACGAGCTGTGTTAACTGTTAATAGTTGTCACCGTGGACATGTGAAACAGCAAAGATCTCATACAACATAGCAAAGGTTGTAAACAAGATTTTGTTTACCATGCTGATATTTACGAACAAAGCATGACCTTAAAACTTATATAAGTGGTGGTGGATAGCGACAAGAATCACTGGTAAAACGTACACGACAAGCTAAGGAACTACAAAGAAGACGAAATCAATGACATGCAAAAATATTTGCTAGGACAAAGGATTTAAACAGTACATGTGACAGCGCCGCCCCCCTCCCCCATGTGAAAAATCCTCACCGATTTACCCCCGACTGTTGCAGGCCAGGCGTCTGTGGGTGGTGCTATTGGCGGCCAATGACCCGAAAACATGACCTCTAAGTGTATATTTACCTTACCCCAGTAGGTCATGGGTTATCTGCGAGGGTAAGTACTGTATGTTGTTATGTAAAAGAAGGTGTGTTGGATATATTTTTGTTGCATTTGCTGTGGTGGTGACGAGAATGATCAAGTTTGATTAGACGCATTCTGGTATTTGATTCTGTGCTTGCTGTCGGATTGCTGCATTACTCTTTGATATCTTGTGTTGAATACAAGTTTGCTGTGGTCGCAATTTTTGGGTGGTAAATAGTTAATGGGGCAGGTTATACCTGGTGTAGGAAAGATGGGCTCTCCATCGTCTTATTACCAAATTATGAAAATGAAGGAAATGAATACGGTTTGTGTATCTGTGTGTGCTTATATGTGTATGTAAACGCATAATTGTGGTCATAATAACTATTAAAAGTCCTAATGGATTGTGCTTTTTAAATGCGAATAATGTAAATGAGGACTTAAATCGCATATTAAATGAAGACTTTTCTTACATGTAAGATGTGTAATCTATGACAAGTAACATCAAAATATACAACTTATGCAAGAAACCACCAAATATGCATAAATTTTAATACAATATTATTTCTTATCATGGGCAAAATGACCACCGTCCCCAATGTGTAATTTAGCTAAAGGTTGACATCGTTAGAGATAGATTATGTTGATGCAAGATTTATTTGCATATCATGAAATAAAACGTTGGTTCATTCTTAACCCTATCCCACAAAACATTCTTCCACAGATGGCATTATTTTTGTGCGAAATCGTTTCTAAAAAGATACCTTAAATTGACGTAAATATGTCTGCGATGCTGCTTTCAAAAGGAGAATTTTAAATACACGACAAGTGCATGACATAGGGGATTTTATCATACCTAACAAATTTCGTGTGAAAACATCGCAAACCTCTCCCCCCATCTTAAACATGTTTATGTGCCAGTTGAAACCAAAGCGTCGTACCCCCAGCGTTAACCTCTTCCCCCATCTTAAACATGGTTATGTGCCAGTTGAAACAAAAGCATACTACCCCTAGCGTAAGCCTGTCCCTCCATTTTAAACATAGTTATGTCCAAACTCTTATATAAATACGTATTTTTAACAAACCGAGAACATGCCGAGCAGGCCCTGTTTTAAATGTGACTCCAGCTTTACAAAGGTTTGCGCAGCATAGGGCAAGAGGACTGCAAAAGAGCAGGTGCAAGTTAGACTGAAAGCAGTGTTGAGCCCGTTAACTGACCTTGCTTTCCCATCACAACATGATTCAAGTTTGAGCAGTGTTTCCAACAATTTGTCCCGTTGCGACACGTTGCTAACGACCTGCCTCCCCCCCGCTCTTACATTGTTTGACGCTGTGTTTAATTCTAGTACGAAATACGATATTAAGGCACTACTCGCAATTGACAATGTGTTTGGCAATGTACGTTCCGTCCAAATACAGAAAGTAGGTTGTATTTGTATTTAAGGTACGTGATCTGTAAAGGTATATGTATACATACATGAATATATACATTGCGTTATATACATAGTTATTTCATAGTTGTTTGACAAGTTCATTGCCAGCAAGAGATTTAGCAAGGCCCACATTTTCACTTAAAGTTTAAAACTGTGTTTACTACTTACAGAACTTGTTTATTTTCCCTAATTTTTCCCTATGTTGTGTTATATATAACGGGGAGAGGGGTACAT
>NW_017802414.1:983362-983992 GCF_001625305.1 Branchiostoma belcheri | reverse complement strand
TTGCCCCCCCCCTCAGAACTCGAGAACGGTATGTCGTATGACCACAAAATTTTAGAGGATGGTGTACTAGTAAAAATGTATCATATCTACAATCTTCGTGTCGTTATGACGTAATATGACGTCATTATGACGTCATTAATGTGATTTTATTGGCCAAAACCGTCTAGATGGGTTTTTCCCTGAAAACTAAATTGTATTCAACATAACTGCACAAAAAGGGTTTATGACAGAATATTAGGGTGTACTAAGTCTTATGATATTTAAGATATCCGCCATCTTGGATCATCAATCTTTTCGAAAATAGTTGTTTTTTTCATGATAAAGCCTAAAATACATTGCAAACATACTAAAGACCTTCATTTAAACCTTTTTTGGAACAAGAAATGGAAGTATTGATGAAATTTTAATGAAAATAAGCTATATATACCTGTTCTAATGATATGGTCCGCCATCTTGGATTTTGGCCAATGACGTCATCAAATTAGCAAAAATTATGCATATTCAATGACAAAATTTACATAAAATTATATGGGATGTTATTAAAATTAGAAACCATCAGTAACTTGACATAAAACCCATAAAATTCTATTGTTGAAACAAAAAGTACTAAATTTAGCAAAAAAAGGCCTG
>NW_017802414.1:982059-983342 GCF_001625305.1 Branchiostoma belcheri | reverse complement strand
GAGCTAGAATGGGACAGCCTAGCAACCAGAAGGGACTACAACAGATTACTACTCATGTATAGGCTAGTATCTGGTTCAGTCCCACTCCACCTTCAGGTGCTGATCCCGACTACCAGAGACAGCCAAAGACAGCTCCAACTTCGACTACGGAACGACACACACTTGCATGTCCTTTTTGCAGAACAACTGTGTACAAGAACAGCTTCGTCCCGTACACCACGCGGCTCTGGAACAGTCTCCCAAGGGACGTGAGGGAAGCTGCGACCTACAACCAGTTCAGACTGAAGTGTAAAGCGCAGATGCTGACACCCGCCGTCACCAGAAGTTCCGCAGACTCGGTGACCGTCGCAGTAACATCCTTTCTACAAGACTGCGTCTTGACTGGTCTCAGCTTAACTCTACACTCGTCAAGTTCAACTTGACCCCACGCAGCTGTAGCTGTGGTGCTAAGTCTGAGTCAGTCGCACACTACCTCCTCCACTGCCCTCTGCACAAGGACGCAAGGCAAACACTTGCCACCGCTGTACGTAGCGTTGTGGATCAATCCCTCTCCACCAACATGCTCCTCAATGGTCTTCCAGGTCACAACCTCTCTACAAACCAAAACATTTCGGCCGCTCTTCAGGGCTACATCCTGCAAACAAAACGTTTCTAAAGTGTCCTTCCACCTGTTCATTTGGTCTAGTGCACTTGTCTATTATTTCCACTGTACGGACTCTCGACCTCTGACCTCCAACTAAGTTTACCCATTTTAATTAGTATTGTAAATATAATAACATATATGTTAATCAACAATGTATGTATAGTCATGTCTGTCTGTGGCCCCCGCCATCAGCTCTGCTGCCAGGGTGGCCACTGTATTGTGAATGTCGCAATTTTCGAAAATAAAATGAGCGGTGCAGTTGCTGTGCCTCTTCTCCTAGTGTTGTCATTAGTGGCTGCCATCTTCGTCTACAAAGGCTGGCGTGGTGCGGGTTTGGCCAATCCCGACGGACCAGAGGATGACACCGAATACTCCGAAACAGAAGGGACCGAGAGGATCGAGCCGTATGCGGTGGTGTACGGACAGCCTGCCGAACTGCAGCCCTCTGAAAGGCAAAGTTCCACTACAGACAATCACTCCGACCCAGCTGCCCCAAACCAGGTGCACAACGACACCATTCAGCCATATGCAGTGGCCTATGCTGAAAATGAAGGGCCTGACACAGGGATCAAGCCGTACGCAGTGGCCACTGAGGAAGACCTGGCACAAAACGACAAGATTCAGATCCCCCTGTATGCCG
>NW_017802414.1:981593-981943 GCF_001625305.1 Branchiostoma belcheri | reverse complement strand
ATCAGTGCGACTTCCAACAGCCAACTGGGCTAATATTAGAAACTATAGGTTAAAATGATGTAAGAAATACGTAGCAGCCATCGATTTCACATGGGGATTAATCTAAGTATGCAACATTATGCATAATTGTGCATACGTTTACAACAGTTATGCATAATTAGAGATAAGGGTTGAAAGGTTGTGCATAATTATGCATTGTGGTCAAGAGTTATGCATAATACTTCCTAGATATATGCAAAATTGGTCATAATGCATCTTAGGGTTATGCATTATTACATGTACATGTAGCAGTGCTTACCACTTACTTTATATTACCAACAAGTTTGTCCACTCAGCAGCATATACCTAAT
>NW_017802414.1:976631-981543 GCF_001625305.1 Branchiostoma belcheri | reverse complement strand
CATGCTACTGCTACATCCAGTAATCTATTATTCATTTATTGGTTCAGCTGTATAATGGACAGCCAGGGTTGCCCAACTAGTTACAAAACTATTTTAAAGGGCTAATCCTGGGGACAGGGACAAGAACCTACATACATGTAAGATGAGAACAGGACATTAACCCTCAAACACCCGAACGGGGTCCATTTGGACCCCAGGCGTATATTTTTACGTGCTATTTGAATTTTTTTCATTCGAAAAAAAATCCTCCCGTGACTTTGTCGATAAAGTTCTCCTACATTTTTTTGGAGATCGGCACAAATTTGTCAAAATAACAACGGAAGTCTTATGTAAGACCGTCTGGGGTCCATGTATTTGCACTTTCCTACACACGAAATTGTTCGGATGGCCTCAATATGTCTTCAAGGAAGCATTATTGCTTTAATATTATGCAGTTTGCCAAGTAACCTCAACCTTGGGAATTAGGTCATCGGGTTTTTAGAGGTTTGACAATTTGACAATCATATGAGGTCAATGGTCAACCCCATGTTCATGCCTGCAGGCCTTATCCAATTTTTGCATAAATTATGATAATGAGCTGGAATTTTTAAAACTTAATCATGCCAAAAAATACCTCTTACTATGTTTAATCAATATATGTACAAAGATCACAGAAAGAATGCAAAAATTAATATACATTTGAAAGAAACCAAATGGGGTCCATTTGGACCCCGTTCGGGCATTAACGTCACAAAAAAGTTCGGGTGTTTGAGGGTTAAAATCAGAATTATCAACTCCTTACATCTATAGAATTTACATAAGTGTATAAAGACGTAAGCTAATGTGCACTTTAAAAGAGTAATATTTATGTGGGAAGGTCAGGGTCATAATTCACAATGTATGGATCTCCAAGTGAGGTCTGGAGATTAGTTTTGAAGAATGAATAATCTATAGTTTGTGTTTCTGTTTTTCACAGGGACTGAATTTCAAAGAAGGAAGGGAAAGTCTTTGCGGTGTTTGTGTGTTTGTAATAACAATGTTTAATACAATAGAGCCACATAGTTGTAGTGTCATACATGTAATTTCTCTTTGGAAGGTCTTTAAGGAAATAAAACCACCACCATGTGTACCTAATGCCCAAGGCCTCATACCTTCTCCAAATTATGTTTACCTTTATACCACTGACGAATTGTACAACTCAATATTTCTCATTGATTTATGCAAATATGCAAAAAGGTGATCATTTGCATTAATGATTTCAGGTAATTAGTTTGCCCACCTAAATAACAGGCATTGGCCAATAACAGTCTGACAACGGCTAACCTGCAATGAAGTATTTCTCCCTTAATAATTATGCATACAATGTTTTAAGGTTTTAAACAAAGACTGGCAAAGCCAATAGCTGGGCTACAACAATGCGCTCGGGAAGAAATGACATGAGTTTGGGTCCCCTTTTGGCTTGTTATGGACTTGCAGGAGTGTTTGTTGAAAATCTTCGAAATAGAATAACTCAAGAACCGGTTGATGGACTGTGGTCAAGTATCACTTTTGCTTTTGGCCGGAATTTTTTTTTATTCGCCCTGCCTACTAGTTTGGGGTTCTTCAGTGGATGTCATCCATAGAATTAAGTCGTTGTGGCCCAGAAAGCCAATGTCAGTGAGAGATATCGCGTATTAGCCTCCTGTGCAGGCCCCGCGGCGGTGGGGAAGAGTTTTTAACGCGTTATTTTAATATAGCCCGTGGGCGGAAAGCAACCTTCTCTCGGCGGCTATGTAGGGTGGCCGGCTATATTAAAATAACGCGTTAAAAACTCTTCCCTACCGCCGCGGGGCCTGCACAGGAGGCTAGCGCGTATGTCATGTCACTATGGGACGTTGCCCTTTGACATGTACTTGCAGAACCAGTCCTGCAATGCCGCCCGAGCCATTTTGTTGCGGTCTGTCGAATCAACTGCTTGTTTTAAGGTAATCTTTTGCTTAAAATCACCCTTATGTAAGAATGATCCATTTCAAATGACAACTAATTAGGGACAGTGCAGTTTTAACGCAGATAAAATGAGATGCAATGCTCCCTCGTGAAAAGGCTTAAATAGTCTAGTAAGCAAGTGAATTTACGCCGAGCTTCTTCACGGAAGTCCGAATTGACCCTGACGTACTAGTAGGATAAACAGACCGCTACTGCCAAGCACTTCAAAATCAGCACTCCAGGGGAAATTTGGATGTACCAGAAGGGTGTTGGGACGCTCTCCTGGAAGAACTTGAACAGAACAGCCTCCAGTTTAACCCTACCTAGACCGGGCTTTTTTTTGGCATGGGGGGACCGGGGGGAGGGCTCTTTTTTGCCCCCCCCCCTCAGAACTCGAGAACGGTAAGTCGTATGACCACCAAATTTTAGAGGATGGTGTACTAGTAAAAATGTATCATATCTACAGTCTTCGTTTCGTTATGACGTAATATGACGTCATTATGACGTCATTAATGTGATTTTATTGGCCAAAACTGTCTAGATGGGTTTTTCCCTGAAAACTAAATTGTATTCAACATAACTGCACCAAAAGTGTTTATGACAGAATATTAGGGTGTACTAAGTCTTATGTTGCCCATAGCAACACAGGTGACGTCATAAAATGACGTCATGCATATTTAAGATATCCGCCATCTTGGATCATCAATCTTTTCAAAAATAGTTTTTTTCATGATAAAGCCTAAAATACATTGCAAACATACTAAAGACCTTCATTTAAACCTTTTTTGGTAAAAGAAATGGAAGTATTGATGACATTTTAATGAAAATAAGCTATATATACCTGTTCTAATGATATGGTCCGCCATCTTGGATTTTGGCCAATGACGTCATCAAATTAGCAAAAATTATGCATATTCAATGACAAAATTTACATAAAATTATATGGGATGTTATTAAAATTAGAAACCATCAGTAACTTGACATAAAACCCATAAAATTCTATTGTTGAAACAAAAAGTACTAAATTTAGCAAAAAAAGGCCTGCCAGAAACCCGTTGCCATGGCAACACAAAAATTATTATCTTCTTCCAATGATGGAGAATTGTTGCCAACAATATTCTAGAAAAGTCACCAAGTTTGGCCGTTATACGGCCTGCCGTTCAGACGCTAGCACGAAAAGTGGGATTTACCACCAAGGTAAATGTGATGTAAAGCCGGGTAAAGGTTACATTTATCAGTGATTTACCAACATTTACCCGTCGGTAAATGTGCAAATTTACCCGGTATTTACCCGCCTGGTATAGGTGGTAATGTTTGCCTTATTTACCCACATTTACCGGTTTCGTGTAAATACGTATTTAGCGAGATTTACCGTATGCGGTATTTCCCACATATATATACCGAGATTTACCATATGGGGTATTTTTCACATGCATTTCAGGCATTTACCGAGATTTACCATATGGGGTATTTCTCATTTCAGGTATTTACCGAGATTTACCTAGCGTGGTATTTCTGACATTTAGTTGAATTTACCCGTATTTATGCGTACATGCCCTTACCAGAACGACTTGCCATATTTACGCCCTTTACCCATATTTCCTTACGTTGTATCACTCCCCTGAATTACATACAAGCACAAGAAATGGGTTCTGGGCAGAACTCAGAAATATTTATTTAAAAAGCACAGAAATTAAACATAAATTGGCAGTTACCTTTTTTAAAAGGTATGCAAATAAGCATTACATACAAGTAAGTAAATGTTTTACATACAAGTTATACACTTTTTTCTTATATAATGTTCAAAATTAAACATAAATTGGCAGTTACCTTTTTTAAAAGGTATGCAAATAAACATTACATACAAGTAAGTTAAAGTTTTACATACAAGTTATACACTTTTTTCTTATATAATGTTCAAATGATCAATGACCACCTGTGTTGTACTAACAACACACAAAGACATATACATACACATGCAACAGAATAATAATAAATACAAGTAGCATTTCTCATGAACACACAGAATATCAGCAGACGCAATCTAAATATATTATTATCATTCTGTACTAACACACATACTTTGAGAAACTATACACTTGGTTTAACATGTACCAGGAAAAGTTGTCACATTTTCTATGGAAAATCTATACCAACTTGTCGTGTATATCCTGTATGATAAAACTATTCAAAGAAACACTAACATAACAATGAAATTACAAAACTGGCTTGTGATATATGGGTTGACATTCAGTGGAGCTTGCATTGTTTTGCTCTTTTTCCACAATATCAGTGACTTTTTTCTGACACAATGTAAAATGTATCATTGTCACCATATTTTCAAAAATCACTGGAGATTGGAACTGGAATACATTTTTCAGTACATGTTCTGGTAAGGCTAATATAGTAATAAGACCTTAATAGCTTGTGTCTAATCGTCTGACAACCATCAGACACAAAAACAAATCTAAATGTTTGTCAAAATAAGGTTTATAAAATACAGTAACCTATGGTCTCTATCAATACTGACCACCTGAGGCACATCACAATGTTAACTTTTGGGAAATATGATGTAGAACTGCTCATGTATAAACAATCCTATCCACATCTGACTCCACTGCTGCCATGCACACTGGGTAAGGCTGTCTGTTCTGTGTTTGCATGTTGGATGTCTTGGTGTTGGTTTGGAGTCCTTCGGAGTCAGTTCCTGTATGATTGAACAAAAGTATCATTAAACATTGATTCACATCACTGAGAAACATGTCACATGATTACGGTGCAACTTACAAAAGCACTAACTTACTTCAAGATAGCATTTACAAAACATATACAATCTAAACCAAACATCATCAGTAGACCATGTTTAGTTACACAATTTTAGGTGCAAGGGTTACTCAAGCTTTAAAATTAGGTCCAGGTCTAGACATGTACTTGAACTCTGTGTTCACATAATGGTTGAACTTTAATA